>NC_142120.1:26607500-26907500 GCF_056152115.1 Neolamprologus brichardi
ATAATATAGATATTAAAAATACTTTTCAGGGGATATCCGGTGCCGGTACCCAAAAAAATTATTTGAAGATATGCCAATATCACTAAACGAGCCCGATATATCAGTCCATCCCAGACATTTTCATTATTTTATTATTATGAATTGAAATACAACCACTAGATAAAGGAAACCGAATAATAGCTGAATATGATGAGTTTTTAATTTAAACGATTAGCTCCATATCAGATCCCAAACATTTCTCTCCAATTTTTTTGTCTTTGGTGAAAAGGGAATCAATATACTCCCAATAGTCTTCCAGGAAATGCCCCACCCCCCCCCACCCCCCCACCCCCACCCCCCAAAAAAATATCTTAGGCTTTAGACATAACTGCCATTGATATATGGCAGAACAGTTATGTCTACCATGGGTGACCATCTATGGTATCTGACCAGGCATATGAACACATGTCATGACTACAGCGTTCATACCGCAGGTAATTAGCTACTGAGTATTTAAAGGTGATCCACATATGGCAGTGATTGGTGTGTGAATGTGTGTGTCAAAGGAAGAGTGTGATAGGTTTAGTGGGCACAAAGGGTCCCATTTAGACAGCTCATCACACTCAAAGCCCCCCCCTCAAACCATTAGAAAATCTAACAGGCTGTTCTAGTGGCTCGGTACCTCTTCCAGACACACATTCACCATTTCACGCTGTGCTCTCTAACGTAACCCAAACATCAGATTCCATCAAAGATCCCCCCCCCCCCCCCCCCCCCCCCCTCTGAATGCACAGAGCCGGCCAAACATCACCCAGCTTGAGATGACTGGCCTGATCACACAGCCTGGGTGGAGTCTGAAAAAAAACCTCCTCGGTGTTTGCTCACACCCAGGCTACTGCATACCTCTAAGGTGTAGATAGGGCCATGCAGCTCAAAGCCAGAAAGGGACCAAATGCTAACAAATGCTGGAACTACTGACCAGTCATTTTGACAATGAGTCAGCACTTCTACTGTGAGCAGCCAGTCTCAGCCCTCACGGAGACTTTTCCGTGACAGAGAAGGAGAGCAAATGATCAGATGTGTGCTTCTGGTTCACTGGCCAAGCATCATGATGTCTGCCTACAGAGTCTGTTATCTTTAGGGCTATCTGTTTATTTGTTTGTCAGTCTCAAGTGCTTTACTAAGTTATGCCTAATGAAGCGGAGTCCCCAATTTCCCATATAAAAATCCTATACTAATAAACACAAACATGAAATATAGGCCTGCAAATGCAAGACAATGTTTTCAGAGGATTAACAGGCTGGAGACAGGCGGCTCTGCCCAATGACAAGGCGAAACTGAGCAGTTTGAACCTTCATAAGCCAGGTTATAACACTGCTGCCCCAGCTTTTTCACATTTAAAAACAACACATCACCAGCGTGAGAAACATCCACTCATATACTACCAGGAGTTATACAAAGACCGCTGCTTACACTAAAGCACTTTGGTGGGCTTGTAATTAATTATTAAGGTTTACAGCATCAAGTCATTTACTATGTCTAATGCTTCACAAAGCTGCCAATATTGTGTTGAATTTACACTCTGTCTGTCTAGCACAGGGATACAGTCAAACTCATTTTTACCTCGAGGACAACAGACTGCCCCACACATTTTGATTTTAAATGGGCTAGATGAGTGAAACAGCACACCTCAGTTTTTCTACATGAAAATGTGTAAAACTACAGTAAAAGTGTATTTATAAAGAATACTTTTTAAACTGAAATCTCTGTACACAGTGAAAAACATGAACTTTTTTGCCAATTACTTGTTTATTATTTGACTACTTTGGTGTACTGTGAATGGCTGTGGGGAAGTCATTATCAGCAGGAAAAGCTGTAAAAATGATACAAATATAGTTGGAAGTCCACAAATTTACCCCCTCCATCATATTTCCCAAAGCCGTCCAGCGGGTGGGACTGGAGTCTTTGCCGGATTCTTTCCCCCAGGTCTTATGTTTGACATCCCTGGTCTAGCATATGAATATTGATATATGTCTATCACTATTTCCCTATGCTCAAGTTTTAAACCTATATTTTGTCTTATAAACAACCCAAATATTTATTTTAGTACCACAGAACAACGCTGAACAATTACTTGATTTCAAACCCAAATCATGATTAAAAACAAAATCCACTTAAGCAATTTTCAAAGAGTGCAATTTAGGGTATTTTTTCCCAAAATAGTAGCATTTCATTTAATGTAATAAATAAAATAAGTCTAATGTTTTGTCCCAAAAATGCAATATTTACTCTTTAAAACCAATTTCCTGTTTTTGACTCCTCATTCTTGTATTTGAATTTAGGGCAAATGATGTTGTGATGATTATCCATGTTTAAATTAATATATATTTCTCTATTATATTGTGAATACTGACGGAAGACTTTATTTTATAAAATCATGCAGCTAATCTAATACTACTACTAATAATAATAATAATAATAATAAGTTATATTTTTCGCCAAATCATAACTCACATTAAACGTTTTACCCCATTAGCTGGGGAGTGTATTGTCAAAAAACAAAACAAACAAACAAAACAACCCCCAAACTGACCAATTATACAAGGTAGCTAACATTTATTTTACTTTACTTTTACTACACTTGGTGACTGCTGGTACTAGTTAAAAAAAAAAAGTAAAATAAACCTCATAAAATAAACAAATCAACGAAGCAGCAATATAGTAAGCAATCTTGAGGTGAATGACGGCAGCGAGTCTGAATGACGTGATTCCAGTGTTTCATCTATGATCTGTGTTGGTGTACATGTCAGACAACTGGCATGATTTTAGGTCATTTAAATGTTCATACATTGTTGAGTGTTTGGGTTTTTTTATGATACAATTGTAACCTGTAAACAGGTTTCAGTTCACTTCTCCAATAAGAGAGCCTTTGGGATTTTATCTGCCTTCTAGAGAATAATGTTACTCACCTCTGTTGTAGTCTCATATGATGTTTAAGAAGAGTTTATATCATTTCAGTCTAAAATAAATTAAAATCTCAAAAAATCAGCATAGAGCTAATATATATTAAAGTCCAAATAAAAAGTTGCAGGCAACAAAATTGATTACCAAGCTAACAAATAATCATTGACCTATTCATTTTGTATTAAAATACGTAAAAAATTATTTTTTAAAAAAAAGAGTTGACAGAACTTATGTCATGTTTGTTTTCACGGGGGGCCAAAGCCCCATTGCCTGTCTAGATCTGACAAGGTCACAGAAACCCCAGAGTGAAGACCAGTGGCCCAGCAAGCTCTGTGTGTAGGCTGGGTAATGCCAGGTGGGGCAGAAAGCAGAAAGGGGTAAGCAAGAAGTGCCGCTACAAACAAAGTCTAGCCCAGCCCCCATCACTTGATTCACCCCGAGGTCTACGGAGCAGCGTCACTCAGGAAATTCTAAAGAGAAAAAGAAAAAAAAGAAAAAACGCAGCCCACCACATTCCACCAAAACAAACAACAGGGCCACCCAAATTTTTCAATTAGAGCCCCAGGAGGGGACAGGAAATGGATCAGTGTAGCCACCCCCCACCTTCCTCTGTCACCAATGCTGACTCTGGACTAAAGAAAGAGAAGTGATACACAGAGCTCTGTAGGCTCTAACTGTAGAATTGCTACCGTGGACCTCAACTCGAATGATCAACATCTTATTTCTATGACACGGCACCAGCCTGCTGGTGACTTGTCAATCAAATTGCTCTCATTCACTCTGTCATACAATCAATCAGTTAAACTAACACACATGGTAAAGAACTGCTTCCCTGGGATAGAGCTATTTAAAGAAAGTATGTGTAACAACATTAAAAAGCACACAAGAAAAAGGATTACAGAGGCTTAAACTGTGTTCTGTCTGAAAACACTAAACTTAATGAGTGTTTACATAATATCTGGGAGGTCTTTATGTATATTAAGTTGTATCTCACTGTTTACATATACTAGGAGTGATTGTATGTGCAGCCACAGCTTGAAATGTTGAAATGCACTTTCTTGATCTCTGACTAACACAGACTGGTTAGAATATTTAGAAAACAGAAAGAAGCAATGCTCATCATTGAGGCAGCATTATGCTAAGGATTCTTGAGGTGAATGACAAAAGTGATTCTGAACAACGTGATTTTTCACTTTGTAACTTTGTAGTGCAACAGACGAGCAGCATTAGGAATAAACACTAAACATATCGTAGGTCAGTTACATCCTGCACTGATTCAGACCCGAGTGTTGAGAATTTTCAGCACTACAGCCTTGTAGTAAAACAATGTGTTTTCCTGTTAAGGGTCAAATTGTTGCAATTGCTTAGCTGTTGAAATTCAAGATGTGCTTTCATAATACAACCACTTAAATCAGTTCATCTTACAATCCACTCAGTGAGAATTAGTGTGTTTGTGGTCTATTTCAGGAAACAAACAAAAATTCACTGATTTCACCCTCTCAAATATAAAAGCTCTAATGGGTACACAAATCAATAATAAATAATCATTAACTATACAGAAAATATTCATAAAAGCCTCACAGGTGCACTGACCTAAATCAGAACTAACAGTAGCTTCAAACACAAGAAGTGATTATCTTTGATGCGCCACATTACCATGTAATTATACCTCATAATCATCCAAGATAAGTCTGCCATTCATGCAGGGGTAATGAGGGAATATGATTCTCACATGAACTGAATGAGCATTCTGAGAGAACGTAACAATCATACCAAATTAATTCTCAAAAACAAGTCAAGTTACCTAATCTGAAATATACTAATGTTTAGTCTTATCAGTTTGTTTTCCAGTCAGTGCCTTTCTCTGTCACATGAGGTAACTGAGTGTGATCACTTTATTTCTTTTTTCTTATTTTCACTCTCCAAGTGTTTTCTTTTTTGTTCTCCAAGTACCACTAAGGTGTTTTAAGTGTAATTTCATCATACTAGCAATCACTTCTTACTACTTCAAAGGCAATTAGGAGTAATCATACCACCTGGCAATGAGTCACTATTGCAGATTTTATGTATTTATTTATAAAACAAAAACCCAAGATATTAGTTGCAAGGTGGGGTTGACGTAAGAAAGAAGGCGGTTTCTGGATGAAATCTTCATAAAGCATTTCTATATTTGCAGAGAATAGCACCCGTTGAATATAGCGCTGTGGATTACAGCATCTGGTAAATGAAGTGCCAATTTAGTGCTTTGAGCATCACACGGGTTTTCATTTTAATAATACATCTGCTTTATGAACAACCCAGCTGTTATTCAGCACTAATCGAAAAGTAAACAAAACAAAGGAGGGGGTCACAGCTAAGCAAGACAAGAAGATGATTTTTATAGCTATTAACGTAGTATCGCCTTCCCGAATTTACCAGAAGTCAATGATTACTAGTAAGAAGTTTCCTCACTACGTGTATCGCTACATACACAACGCAACACCAAATTTACTTTAATAAGACAGAAATTTTAACAGAGTTTGGCACAGCTAATCGTAATGTCGCTAACACTGCAGAATGACACAAATAAGCCATTTTCCAGTTATTTTCTTTCGTCAGACACGTTAAAGCCAACTGCTGCAATAATTAAATAGCTCTTTCGTTTTGTTACAGAAAAGAATACAAGCTTTACTGAGAAATTTGACAGCTGCAGTTAGCTTATGCTAGCGTTTGCCATTAACCGGATTTGTTATGCTAGAATGATGTTGGAGTTAGAGGCTGTCATTCTCGTTCTTCGTGACCATAAAAAGGGCTTAGATTTCAAAAGGAAATGGCATAATTATAGCGAGCTATTTGGGGTAGAAAAAGTAGAAGATATAAAGGGAAAGATTTAACTTACAGTCGCTTGCCTTCTGCGGTGTTTCCTGTATCATTTAACTATTTCCGGTCTTCCGTTTTTCATGCAGCCTTCAAAATAAAACGAATCACTTTGTAAATGCACATTTATATTTTTGACTATAAATGTGTTTAACTCAGCGATCTCCATAACTTCAAACAAGCTTCTGTAACATAGTAAGTTTAATGTTTTGTTTTATACACTTCAGGCCTTTTAAATGTTAAAATTAAATGAATAAATAAATAAAGTTCTTTGGTACTAGTTATTTTGAATTTCTGTACAGCACTTTGGTCAACGTTGCTGTTGTAATTAAATGTGCTATATAAATAAAATCGATAAACGAACCGATAAACGATAAATGTAAGAAAACAGCGTGATCATTTATTAAAATCTTTATAAAAGCCACTTTAGTCTCTCAGGAGATATCCTAATTACCTGTGAAAACTTAAGGCAGTTATATTACATGCACACACACGCACACATACACAAAATTTTGCTGACCAAGGTTTTAATGTAATCATGTATCCAGGGTGGATCTAAGTCTCCATGCAGCAATAAAACCAGCCTGCTCTTCTGAAGTGTTGGTTGTCCATTGTGTGAGAATTTTGAAGCCCATTGGGAGCTTTGCTCCTTTCCTCATCTCTCTTTTCACGGTGCATCATTGAGGTATTTCCACTTGTTCTGGGAAAGGCGCAGCATCATTAGAAATGCAACAGAGACCACCCAGGCACACACTAGAACACTGATGGCATTACATTTATCTCACCAAATTGTGCAGGGCAGAAAGAATTTCTGTGATAAGGCAAGGCCCAATCCCCAGGGAAAGCATATTGTCCAATTAGACTGACTAATCTGATAATTGAGGGATCAAACTGTGACTGGGGAGTTTGCACAGATGCTGATGTAACACAGAGGCTGTTTGTCTACATAAACATCTACTTAAAGCAATGATGGTGGAAGATTTTGATCTCAGTCTCAGTGGTACAGTCTTTGCCAATGAATGACTACATTGGCAGTATATCACACATATCACCCGGTGAATACAGAAATAAGTGGCAGTATATCACATATTTTATTGTGTTATTGAACAGATATTATATATGAGTTGTAATATAAATGTTGTGCATTTGTACATATTAATTAATATGCATATTAATATACTCACAATTTTGCACCAAATGTTTAGTTGAAGGAATATTTCACAATCTTGGGAAATAAACTTTTGCTTCTCAGTGATAAAATGAGAAGACCACTGTCCTGTCTGTCTGTTAAAGATGAAGGTCATGCCAGCATATGGTGGTGTGTGCCCAGCATAACAACTGGAAAGAGCAGGGAAACAGCTAGTCTGGTTCAGATGTCAGACTAGCTGTTTCCCATCTGGGAATATATCAGTCGTATTGATCTTCTCATCTATATCCCAAAGTGCCAAAGAAATATACTTTCCATTCAAAATGATTTATTTAGTGAGGAACATGCGATTGCATGTTGCGTTTTTAAATAGTGCAGGCTTTCTGAGCAGGTGTGCTCCTGAGGGAGACGATTGGTGCCCTCATCCTTGCTTTGACCCCCTAACCTTCTGTAATCTACATCTCGCAATGGCACATGCTGCGCTGGCACCATTGCTCATCCCCGAACCCTATTGTTCATTGTTTGTCTTCTCCAGTTTTTTCCCATGGGCCCCTGGCCAGTGAGAGGAAAAGGTCACTGTAAATATTGCACTGAAATCCTCCCGCCCTCCCATAGAGCTCCTGAAGATGGAACAGACGGCCAGTGGGTGAGCACTTCCTTCCTGCGCAGGGCATTTAAACTGTATGACATCAAACAAGTGTGAATCCCTCAATGTCAAAGATTACTGCAGAGATCATATGCTCGGTGCTGACAATAACCTGTGCTACTATACTGTAGATACTATACTATGGTATAGTATCTACAGTACATGCAATTCCATTTACTTACTAAGAAAAAAACTGAACAAACAAAAAAGTCTTCTATCTGTCCCAAAGCTACTTTTTAGTCTGTTTCATAGCATTAAATACCAATAATATGTTTTTAATGACCATATATGAGTCCAACCCATGCCCGTATTATGGATCTCAAAATAAACACAAAATATGTATTCCAAAGGAAATTAAGTGAGGTTTTGGAACCCCTGACCCATGTGTGGCTAATCACTAGCCTGTAGCACCGCTGTTAATATAAGACAGGGGATTTTAAATAAACCTCTGATTTCTGGGTTTGTTTGGCTTCTGAGTGGTGCTCTATCTCCCCCCTTTTTCTGAAGGAGCCCAGTTCCCTGGGCTCACATTTTGGTCTCCGGAAATCCAGGCCTGTGCCAGGCTTAGCTTGGAAAAGCATCCAGATGAACACAATACAAAAATGAGATTTGAGGGGAACAGAGAGCCTTTCAGTCTGAGTGCTGACACACTGCTCAACACTGTCAATGACTGCACAGCTAATGATTTCTGTTCCATCAGCTTAAACGGGTCATCACTAGTGGGCACTCTACTTTTGGCCCTATGAACGTTATGAATGTTATTATGTTATTAAAGACATTTGTGTTGAGTTCAGAAAAATTCACTGTTAGGCTTAGGGTACATTTCCTCAGCAAGACCTTGTCACTATCCATGCAGGGTTATTGTTTCTTTGGAAATAAATTTCTGATGATTTTGTCATTAGTTACCAAATTAAATGTAATTGCAGGATAGCTATGGCTAAATACCATAAGAGGAAAGTCAGAGAATATTAGTTTTAGTAATTTGGAACCAAGACATAAAGACTACGGGGGAATTTGGCCGAAAACGATGGGTGTGAGAAGGTATAAAGGGGCATTTTCCCAAATATGCTTGGGCTTTTACCACCCAGGTTAACATAACATGTTCCTTGCCTTCTCATAACAACGCTCCTTCAACCCCCCCTTCCCCCCAGGCCAGACAACAGGCTACTGTGTCTCTGGGGGCACAGCCCAGATCAGCTCTGAGAACTAGGGGGAGCCTACAAGAATAAAATTAAAAAGCCTCATGGATGGTAAAAACAAACTAGAAACATTTACTTCACAAATAGTTTGTTGTGTAATACCACCTCTTTTGGTTGTTTTTTTTTTTTTGTTTTGTTTTGTTTTTTTTTTACTGTTGTACACCGGCCCCTCGTATGAGCATCACAGCGCTGAGGGGAAACAGCTTTCATCCACGGGGGCAAGATGAAGCCGTCGATGCATGCTGCACCGTGTGTTCTGTTTCTGATGAGATGTGACTAGCTGGAGTGCGTTCATAACTGTTTGTGTTTACGAACAGGTGGACTTGGTTACAGCTCGGGGTTATTTGTGTGCAAGATGGGCCAATGCCAATTGCAATCAAGAGGACATTCTAAAAAATCATACACTCAGCAGGCTGATGTCATGTGCTCAAGCTCTGCTTTCTGCTGTTGTAGGTCAGATGTTTTAATTTGAATATTTATACAGTTTAATGCTGCCATCTTTTTTATCCTTTGGCAGGGTTTTATTGTAGCTATTAATCCAAATGTAAAATGATATCTTATTGCAAAGCATTTCTTTTTAAAGACTTAAATATTCTCACTCAACCTTGTTCAGTTTAAGCATCAACATGTGTTTTACTGTAACGTTTTAGATATTTTTAAACCTTCTTTTGGGGGAAAAAAAAGGAGACCTGCAAGTGTATTTCCTCTAGTACAAACCAGTGTAAATTAATAACTGACCCAAATTTGAAATACTGACAGCATGAAAGATTTTTAAAAATGTTGTAAAACATAAAGAACTGAGCACGTCAATAATTCCAGAGAGTATTTGGAGCAGTATGGGACCTATTTCAAGATATTAAAGAAATTAGGCAATTAAAGGGCGCATCATGGATTAAAAATACCGCAGGAGAAAACGCTGAGAATAAACTTAAATCTTATGCTCCCCTGTGTGAAAGGAAGAGGGGGTTTTAACTTGAATGAGCCCTCTAATGCCACACATGGGCTTTCTATCCCATGGATCCTTCTGTAAAGTCTTAACACCCTGAGGACGAACTGCATTGGCCTTAGTGAATATTAACTGGACTTATTGTGTAGCATGTTGGCTCACATGACTATGATTTCATAACACGTCTTCATTTCCGCTGCTACATCAATGACAGTGAGCATCCAGGGCTTGGCGGGCTGCTTCATTGTGACCTCGAGATTTTTCCTCTATCTGTGCGTTTCATATATTTTATGCAGGAAAAAAATGCAGCTGCAACTCAGTAGGGGGCGCCCAAGAATGTCATTTCAGAACTTGGCCTCATCACTGGGGAGCTCGTTCAGAAAGAAGTGAAGGTGGACAAATGCGAGAAAAGCTTTGTTGTGAGGTATAAGAACAGTGACTGCAGTGTTACCAGTGTTGTCTGTATAAACATATAAAGCAACACAACTGCCTTAGAATACAGTTAGAATAAATTTAGGTGTGAATAAAATGAAAACATTAAGTTACAGCAGCGTTGAATATTTAAAATAAAATTAGAGCAAAAATGTTTTCTATGTTATACATTCCTTCTGAACTCAATGATATATAGAAACTGTTTTTATTGGTACCTAAGCCATAATATAGCACAATTATATTAGTTTCATGAAGAACCTCTTTCAGATGTTAAAAGTTAAACAGCTATTCATTCAAATGATTCAGTAAAGCTATCTGAAAACTATCTGTTTAAATCAAGAAATATTTATGGAGCAAAATTTGACAATTCACAAATTGACCATTTTTAATATCAAAATAACCGGTTTAATTCTATTTTTAATAGTATTCAATATACAGCAATCTATAACAACATCAGTATTTTCTTTTCAAAAATTCAGTTAAAGGAGCAAAAAGCGATTTCAACTGGAAGGAAAAATAAAGTCTGTTCTCGAGATAGAGGTTGGTAGAATAAAGGGTAAAAAAAAAAATGAGAAAAGAAATGATAAATGATAATAAATCAGGCACAATGAAATGAAAATAACTTTAAAACAGATGTAAAAAGAAAATATAGTTAAACAGTGGAATAATTACACAAAGCTAAGAGCCACCTTTGATGTAGTGTCAACAAAGTCTCAAACAGTCACTCATTGCTGTAGGAATGTCGTTCTTAAACTGCTGTATGAGATCAACTGCTGTCCACTCAACATTAAATAATAATTCAGGGAGATTTGTTGCATGCAATGTAATGTCAATATATATTAAATGGGTAACACAGGTAGGTATAATGATATAAAGTTAAAAAGTGCCATCATTTTGTTTTCAGGATGAACAGTTTATAAATATGCACATGTACAGTTGAAGAAAAAAATAAAGAACGTTTAATAAAACAGTAAAATAAATGAATAAATCAACATGTGATCCAATCTTCAAACTTTACCTCATTTTAATCCGCAACAGGAAAAGATTTCTGACTTATTTGGTTGTATAAATGTATACATTTGAAAGTATATGCATATCTGTACACAAATTGTGTGTGTGTGTGTGTGTGTGTGTGTGTGTGTGTGTGTGTGTGTGTGTGGTTGAAGTAGAGTGGCTGTTTGTAGTGAAAACAGTGAGAAAGAAGACACAGAGGAAGCTAAACACAGGCTGCTCTTTGAAGTCTGCAGCAGGGTAACGCTATTGTGAACAGGTTGTTTAACCACCACAGATGCAAGTTATATGTTAGCACAGCACGTATCTGATAATCAGAGTTTGTAATAGGTTATATATGGTAAAAGACTGCATAAATAGCTACTGGAGGTAATATTTTGAAGTGATAATGCGGCGGCTATAAATTGTACTATTATTGGATTGGAGGGACTGAGAGATTTCCTGTGTTAAGTGGATAAGGTGCTGTGGCATACAGGAAGGGAAATAGCATGTATGTAGTTCAGCGGGAGGTGGTGTTGGGGATATAATGAGAGCTATAGGATTGTGTATGTTGGAGAGTGCGGAGTGTGCAGCAGTGCAAATTGAGGTCAGTTTCAGCAGACTAGCCTTTTGGCTTTGATCCTTTGGCTGAACTGGATGAAAGACATCCTGCTTTCCTTCCCATGAAGAACAGGGAGGCGAGCAAGGGGGTAGATGGAGGGTGGGCGTAGGGGACCTCAGTTTTCCACCTCAGTATGAGTTAATATAGTCCAAACTCGCCTCTATTATTACAATATCTTATTTTCATCTGTCTCGCCTCTCCTCTGCTAAACTCAGTCGCATTCTCGCCCACGCTGTTCTGTAAACCTCCTCATTTCCTGCTAGTATAAATCCTGATGAGGCTTTATCAATGCTTTGTCTCTCTATCTACTCTTCCCTGACTCCCTCTATTCTTTCTGTTCTTTCCCTTCACAGTGCATTCAAAATCTGAACTTTGATCCTCCCACAACCTGTCAGATACCGGACCCACAGCCTCGAGCAATCTGCTGTTTGCGTGTGTGTATTTGGCCTTCTGGATCCTTTTTTCACATGTGCAATGCAGCGTTAAAGCATCCATGTCAATCACTGCTTGCGTGATCAAAAAATAATTACTTAATGGGATTATGTTGTTTAGACTTGAATCACCAAGACACTAATGTGTCTTCATAATGAGAAAGTACTGATGGGAAAAGGTTTTAAGTGCCAGTTGATTGCAGCCTTAGTTTATTTTTTTGTGTGTTGGCTTTCGTTTTTATTAGCTACATTAACACAATAGTAATTGCTCTGAACCCAAGCAAGGAGCAAAAGCAGCCAGCTTGGAATCAGGTAAACTTCAGGTGAGCCAGACTTATTTGGAAGACAAATAAGTCTGGGCGGGGGGGGGGGGGGGGGGGGGATGAATGGGTTAATGAAACACTGGACTTTAGACTAGTAGCTACAAAAGTTTCAACAATCATAATGTTATTAGTATACGGATGATGATCATTTGCTCATCTTAGGTACTTTTTTAACTTTTAAAACATAATCATAATAGTTGGATCATTTGTTTCTGAAGTGACTTAACTTATTTATGGGATACTTCATGCAGCCACTGTGGCCAGTACTATCAGAATGCATTGACAAATGAAACGTATGGATTGTAGGGTCTTTTTTACGGGATGTATACTATAGGGATACGGCTGTCTAAATGAAAGCCAAGACGGAATATTGACTTTGTAGTGTGGCAGCAAGAGGAGGAAGGCATGGCACAAAAAACTGAGAAATAACACAGAGAGATGAAGTGGTTTATAAATACACTTTGGATGTGATGATTGTTAATAACAGATGATCGTGGCATCAAATCCAAATAATTAACTCAGACAACAAGAAACAAGTTTCAGTTTATTGCTGACTGCTTGTGTTTTTTAAACAATGAATTCTGTTGTAGAAATGCCGCCGCATTCCCAGATCTCAGAAAGTTAGATCAGTGTTGAAAATGTTTCCTTCTTTCTAAATCAATTTTTTTTTGTAGTTTCAAAAATACATTATTTATTCACAAATTTGCTAGCTTGCTGTTGTCTTCTTCACTGCCTCTCCTGGCTCCTTAGCTCTCAGTTAATAACTGGTGGCAGGATGTGGATTCAAACTTATGTGTACGTGCTCATGGATGTGTAGAAAGCAGACAAAGCAAGAATACTCCATAGAGTATTACTCCATAGCTGCTAGTGGTTAAATACCCATCAAGGAATTAGTTCGAATAAAATGAAGTACATCTTCAATTTTGTCCTGTGAGTTGAAATACTTCAAAGACATGCACAAAGAAAAATAAAAACAGATACATATGGAACATAAATGACAGGATGGAACTATGAGTTCAAATACAATAGAAGCTGAAAACAAAGAGGATTAATAGAGGACACTGGACAAGCAGGCCCACAAATGCCCTGCATTTATTTGTTCTTGTCAGGGTGGAAGTAAATGTGGAAACAGTTAACTGGGAAGAGAAACGGGACACTTAAGTAAATTTATCACAGGTAGAGGGTAAATAAGGCATTCAAGGACCATGTGGGAGATATGCATGCTGGTGTTTGATTAAAGAAGTGGGAGGATGCAAATGACATCTGTGAAGTAAATCGGAGCTACAAACAAATCTGGGAGGATTATCTGCCCTGATGTGACATTGTGGCAATAACTGAGCTAATCTGGCTTCCATTCAGCCTGAATCCTTTCACACTATGTGCGTGAACAAAGAGTGTCTGCACGTCAGTAAACAGTGTGTCAGCAGCAGCGCCTTTGAGAGGAGGTTGCCCTCCTGAGATAACTTTGTAAATCCCACAACAGATGTTAGATTACCTGATGAAAACAAGAATACAAATCTGCAAAGTAATGATGATTCACAGGACAAAAGGGCACATGCACGTGAGGAATGCAATTTTGAAATGCTTTTAATCAAGATGCATGATTAACGCAGGCATTAACAATCAGATCAGGAAACAAAATCAAATATTATTTATAGTCTTGTTTACCAAGTTTTTAATTTAGAGCCCAACCTTAATTGATGGACAGGTTGAAACCTCACGCCCAAATGCTAATACACCCTATATAGAAACTGTTGAATGAAATAAATTCTTCCTCCTTTTTTCTTTTTAGCCTTAGAATAGGGACGGAATCACCGGCCCTGTTGCATAATAAGACAAGTCACAACAGCTGGGGATCTCTCTTGCTCTCTAAACTAATCTCCTCTGACAAGCTCTGCAGCCAGAAAAACACCTTGTTCAGTGAACTGATAAACAGGTTCTTCTAAGGATTAGCGCTCGGCTAAGTATGAAATTAACAGCAAGAAGGCTATTGTTAGCGGCTGTTTGTCTTGCATGCACGTTGTCAGTTATTAAGCCTTTTATTCATGTAGAAGAAGAAATATGTCCAAAAACAAATGCTCCATTACACGTTTAAGTCATGCATGCAAAGCTTTACTTAAAACTCCACCAATACCAAACATTTTTAAAATAAATTATGCTTTGTTGTTAAGAGTAAAACCACTCCCTGTTCAGTTATGACGCAAACACATCAGCAACAATAATGTTCTAGCTGATGAACAACAAAAAACATTTTACGGTATGTGCACTGTTTGGGCATCTACAGTATTTATACTTTACTTTATCGTAATCTACTGAGGAAGCCAATGAAATTCACTGAAAACAGCTTTTTCACACAAGTGACCAACGGAAAGGCTCACTTTGTAAGTACTGTTAATAAATGGTTGATTGATAGTTGCTTAAGCTGTTAACAAACAGCAGTTAAGTTTATTTTAATGTCGGTCCTGTGATGCAAATGTGGTGACAATACTTGGTCTTGAAGACTTGGTCTTCCTGTGAACCTGTCGTATTTTAAGTAGAACCACAATCATAAGTAGTGACATTGATCATTAGACTGTAACAAACAACTAGAGAAAGAAAAAGGAACAAAAAGCAAAACTAAAACTAAACAGTGTGTGATGTGGGACACAAACAGGTTCGCAGTCTTGTCAGCCTGTTTGCCACCCCGCCTTCTATATTATTAACATCGGTTAGAGCGGGAGATGGGCAGTAATAAAGAGCGATTACTTTGTTGGTGTACTTCTGTAGATTTACAGAAAAGAGATTTACACAAATATCTGTACTTATCACTCCTTACATTTTCAAAAAACACTTGTTGCTTCAGGTTTAATGCATTTGAGGGAAGTCTTAATTTCTCAAATTTCACTGTGTGCCAATTTGAGCTTAAATGGGTGAAACAATAACACATAAAAGACACTGCTGTGGCCTCTCACTTACAAAGGGATGAAAGAGACAAAATAATGTAATTTATATATCATTTCTAGTGAAATACTCAGGGGTTACATTAGCAGGTGTCTCAAATGCCCAGAAATTGGGATTGAGGTACTTCAGCCTTTAGCTGGAGGCATAACTGAGGATTTATTACACCGCACTGAGGCAAATTTGTGGTTTCCATACTAGAATTGAAATCAGAATTTCAGGCAAACCAAGTCAAATCACTTTCTATGCCTAACTGAGATAAATAATAATCACACTGATTACTATTTTCTGTCTTATTTCTGATAATTTCATCTTGTGCAGTGAACTGTTTGTCTGTAGTATGGCAGTCATCTCCTTAGAAAAGTGTAAGCGTATGACTGCCAAGACTTCAGAGCACAATTAAAAAATTAAAGTTGCAAGCAGCGGTCATGTTTGCACATCAGGGTATGCTGCAGTTGAAAATTTCTTCAATGAGACATCCTAAGCCCTGAATTCTAATTTGGCTACTGCATAAACTATTTCCTTATCACATCCTGTGCCCAGTAGGAGGCGTAGAAGAACACACTGTCATGCTGTTATATATCACGGAGACTCAAGGAGGAACTTGTGAAAGTATGAAAGCATGAAAATGTTGAGGATACCAGGAAAAGTGCATCTTAAATTAAAAAATGCTGGGAACATGTTGGGTTTAGGGTATGACCCCAAGAGGCGTTTTTGCAGATCTTGGGACATTACATGGACATATCAAATTCCATCCATCCACCTGTCCGTCTGTCCATCCATCCATCCATCCATCCAGTTTCTTCCTCTTATCCGAAGCCGGGTCGTGGGGGCGGCACCCTAAGGAGAAAATCCCAGACCTGTCTTTTCCCGACCAACACCTCCAGCTTGTATGGGGAAACACCAAGGCGTTCCCAGGCCAGCTGAAAGATATAATCTCTCCAGCGTGCCAAAACAATATGTACATTAATATCAAACCTCAGATAAATTCTAAATTTGAGGGGTTTTCAAGCAGAACCTCTAATAAGCAATCCATTCTTGTAAATAATGATAATAATAACAAAAGGAGCAGATATAATGGTGTGTGATGTAAACTTCACAAGGTTACAAGGTTAGTATAAACTTCACTATTAGGTATAATGAGCTTTTTTTCCCCTTTAAAACCTTCAGTTGTTTCTCCCTTGTTGTATTTTATGCTAAACAGGGACATTTTATATACACATATTCAATATACTTATTAAAAGGAAGAATTACACGGTAATGCTGGGAAGTTACATTATAAGTTACATTAAATTACTGCAAACTGTAATGAGGACAAAAAAAAAAAGTAATTCCAGGAACTCCCACTCCACATTTAATTACCTTCCACACTCACACAACGCACCTTTACAGTTCCTTCAGGCAGCAGGAAATGGAGTGCAATGCTTTAATGTTGGTTAATATGTTTCATAAGTGCAACCATCAGAATATCATTATAGATTAGCAATTTTCACAGTATACATCCATCATGGGTTCACAGCCAGAAGATAATACCCTTGTTTTAACACTTATTCACACAAACACATGCTCATTGGCACTCAAAATAGGGAGAGCACAAATACCCATGCCCTGCTGCAGAAAATTCCTTAGATTTGTGTAATTTAGGCTATTCGTTTTACACAAACCTACACACAGTGACGCAGAGCTTTGTTCTGTTCTTTCAACACCCAAAGGCTGGCCATCATTGTGTTACAGCAGCACAGGAGGTGAGCAAACAGGGAGGTTTCTTAGGTGTTTAACATCTCATCCAACCTGTTTTAGCTCATAATGAGCTGACAGTTGGATTGTTATCAGGCAGTCAAACAAAGACAGGATTGAGGCATGCAGACACCTCAGTGGGCTGCTGATTGACCTGTGATCAGACTACCCTGCACATCATCAAAGAGCAAAGTAGAATAAATTTTAATAAAGTCATAAATAGTGCCAGATAAGCATTATTGATAGGATTGAGTTAGCGATCTGGTATTCTTATCTCCAAAATTCTCCCTATTATACTGATATAATGACTTATAAACAGCTGAAATTAAAGCAACATCAATATTTAAAAAAGAAAGAAAACTTGTCACTTTATACGTTGTCATTTTACTGCAACATACAGTTCATTTTCCTATTTCTATTGGCAACAAAAGACAGCTTACTCTGTCTTCTGTACTGCTGTTCAGTGTTGTGTACAGTACAGAAAGTAGGAACAGCTTCAACATGTTGTTCCTCTTGAAGTAATGATGGGAATAAAAACATATTTAAAAAAACATCAAAAAATTATTCTCTGTTCTGAATTACATGAGGATTGGTTCCAATGGTCACTGCGTTATCTGCTTTAATTACCATTTGCCATTAAAGTTGGTGTATAAAATAAAGAAAATCACAAACTCAGACTTTACAAAGATAGATAGATAGATAGATAGATAGATAGACAGATAGATAGATAGATAGATAGATAGATAGATAGATAGAAAGAAAGAAAGAAAGAAAGAAAGAAAGAAAGAAAGAAAGAAAGAAAGAAAGAAAGAAAGATAGATAGATAGATAGATAGATAGATAGATAGATAGATAGATAGATAGATAGATAGATAGATTAAATAAAGGTGTTTACTATTTTTTTATAATATTCAACCCAACCACCCCACCCTTTATAACATAAATTAACTGCAGTGTATATCATCTCTGGAAAGCTGAGCTCAATTTATTTAGCTGCACCCAGGCCTGATTACCGTCACACCTGTTCTCAATCAGGAAATCACTTAAACAGGACCTGCCTGACAAAGTGAAATGGACCAAAAGATCCTCAAAAGCCAGACATCAAGCAGTGATCCAAGGAAATTCAGAAAAAAATGAGAAACAACGTAATTCAGCTCTCTCAGTGTGGAAGTGGTAATAAAGCCATTTCTAAAGCTGTGGGGCTCCAGCGAACCACAGTGAGAACCATTATCCACAAATGGTGAAAACATGGAACAGTGGTGAACCGTCCCAGGAGTGGCTGGCCGACCAAAATTACCCCAAGAGTGCAGCGATAACTCATCCAAGAGGGCACAAAAGACCTCAGAATAACATCCAAAGAACTGCAGGCTGTACTTGCCTCAGTTTAGGTCAATGTTCATGACTCCACTATAAGGAAAAGACATGGCAGCATTCCAAGATGAAAACAACAACTAAGCAAAAGGCTTGTCTCAGTTCTGCCAGAAAACTTCTACAGGGTGGGCCATTTATATGGATACACCATAATAACATGGGAATGGTTGGTGATATTAAAGTCCTGTTTGTGGCACATTAGTATATGTGAGGGGGCAAACTCAAGATGGGTGGTGACCATGGTGGCCATTTAGAAGTCGGCCATCTTGGATACAACTTTTGTTTTTTCAATAGGAAGAGGGCCATGTGACACATCAAACTTAGTGGTAATGTCACAAGAAAAACAATGGTGTGCTTGGTTTCAACATAACTTTATTCTTTCATGAGTTATTTACAAGTTTCTGACCACTTATAAAATCTGTTCAATGTGCTGCCCATTGTGTTGGATTGTCAATGCAACCCTCTTCTCCCACTCTTCACACACTGATAGCAACACCACAGGAGAAATGCCAGCACAGGCATCCAGTATCCGTAGTTTCAGGTGCTGCACATCTCGTATCTTCACACCATAGACAATTGCCTTCAGATGACCCCAAAGATAAAAGTCTAAGGGGGTCAGATCGGGAGACCTTGGGGGCCATTCAACTGGCTCACGACGAGGAGGGATCCATCCAATGTGGGTTAGTGTCCGACCAATAGCGGTGGTTTTATTTGTTAACTTCACCATTCACATAAAAGTTTGCCTCATCACTGAACAAAATCTTCTGCGTGAACTGAGGGTCCTGTTCCAATTTTTGTTTTGCCCATTCTGCAAATTCTGTGCGCCGATCTGGGTCATCCTTGTTGAGATGCTGCAGTAGCTGGAGTTTGTAAGGGTGCCATTTGTGAGTAGCTAATATCCGCCGAAGGGATGTTCGACTAATGCCACTCTCCAATGACATGCGGCGAGTGCTACACTGTGGGCTCTTGCTGAATGAAGCTAGGACAGCCACTGATGTTTCTTCATTAGTGACAGTTTTCTTGCATCCACATTTTGGCAAATTCAACACTGAACCAGTTTCACCAAACTTAGCAAGCAGTTTGCTAACTGTAGCATGGGAGATGGGTGGTCTCGTAGGGTGTCTTGCATTGAAATCTGCTGCAATGACCCGGTTACTGCGTTCACCAGCATCAACACAATTTCAATCCGCTCCTCACGTGTTAACCTCTTCGACATGTCAATGGCTGTGAACAAAGAGAAACTTGTAAATAACTCATGAAAGAATAAAGTTACGTTGAAACCAAGCACACCATTGTTTTTCTTGTGACATAAGTTTGATGTGTCACATGGCCCTCTTCCTATTGAAAAAACAAAAGTTGTATCCAAGATGGCCGACTTCTAAATGGCCACCATGGTCACCACCCATCTGGAGGAGTTTGCCCCCTCACATATACTAATGTGCCACAAACAGGACTTTAATAACACCAACCATTCCCATTTTATTACGGTGTATCCATGTAAATGGCCCACCCTTAGATGATCCCCAAGACTTTTTTCAATCCTCTGTGGACTGACGAGACAAAAGCTGAACTTTCTGGAAGGTGTGGGTCCGATAACATCTTGTGTAAAAGTAACACAGGAACAACATACCAACAGTAAAATATGTTGGTGATAGTGTGATGATCTGGGGCTGTTTTACTGCCTGTCTGGCCATCTCTTCATGGCTTCAAGATGCGGACTTGGTTTTTATAGCAGGTCAATGATCCAAAACACACTAGCAAGTCTACCTCTTAGTCAATTATGAAAAATAAACTGAAGACTTTTGAGTAGCCTGGTCAAAGTCCTTACCTGAATCCAACTGAGATGCTGTGGCATGACCTTAAAAGGGTGGTTCATGCTTGAAAACACTCCAATGTGGCTGAATTACAACAATTCTACAAAAATGAGTGGGCCAAAAGTTCCTCCACAGAGCCGTAAAAGACCCATTGCCAGTTATTGCAAATGTTTGACTACAGTTGCTGCTGCTAAGGGTGGCCCAGCCAGTTCTTAGATTCAGGGGGAAATCACACATGGCCATGTAGGTTTGGATTTAAAAAAAATCTTATTCCCCTTAATAATAAACACCTTCACTTAGAAACTGCATTTTGTGTTTATTTTTGTAATCTGTGTTCTTTGTGTAATATTTAAATTTGTTTGATGACCTGAAACATTTAAGTGTGACAAACATTTAAAAAATAGAAAAACAGGAAGGGCTCGCCCATGTTGGGGTGTCACTGACCCGAGCGCTCTGATGGTGACCTCCGATATTGGAGCACTCGGGGCAGTGACCCCCCCCCCCCCCAAACTGGGTGAGTGGCTCCAGCAGATCCCAGAAATAGTATCCGAGTTCTCTGTCCAGAAGAATGCAATCCTAGGAACAGCAAAGATGCTGCACAGAACTCTGGTAGAGGACCCGAGCTGGAAGGATAAAAAAAATTGTGTGTGTATATAAATAAATAGGATATTATAATACAAAAATAAATACTGCACAATAAGTACAATAAAGACAGTTTGTCTGTCTTTTGCAATTAATGTAATTTAAGAAGAATTCATGTAATTTTCTGTTGTTTCTGGCCATTTTAGAATACTTAGTAGAAGGGATTAAAACTGGTTTAAAAACAGTTCCTTAACGTGCCAGTGATTTTCCAGTTTTTACTGTTTTTATATGTGGTTTTATCATGTATGTGTCAGTGTGTTGTATATTATAACTGCTATAACTTCTGGCATTCTTTGTGGGTGACTGTGGCTCAGGGGGTTGGGAAGCGCCTCTGTAACCGGAAGGTCGCCGGTTTGATCCCCGGGCTCTCTGTCCTGGTCGTTGTATCCTTGGGCAAGACACTTTACCCTACTGGTGTTGACCAGAGGGGCGTGATATGGCAGTCTGCCCCAGGGCAGCTGTGGCTACAACTGTAGCTTGCCTCCACCAGTGTGTGAATGCGAGAGTGAATGAATAGTGGTATTGTAAAGCGCTTTGGGTGCCTTGAAAAGCGCTATATAAATCCAATCCATTATTGTGTCTTGGACAGCATTCGTGAAGATACAGACAGAAAGTGAGAAAGAGCGGCAGGAATAAAACAGTGGACAGTTATAGCATATGCCCTAATTATCTTTGGAAACGAACATGAGCACAGTCTAACATAAAACAAACATTATTTTTTTTGGTCCATTGCTGTGTTATACAATGAATCATCTCAAGCATGAGCTCCAGGCTTAACATTGCAAATAGCAATCATATAACGTAGTGTGAAACAACAAGATGCAGCTGACTTCTGTTTGGCTCAAGCCTTCAGGACCAACACCAGGACTGATGAGGTAATTCTGGCATCTGAGCCAGAATCCGAGTGAGAATTGCTGATTGTGGGAAACACACTAGCTGAAAGACCATTTCCCCCAGACGCAACTGTCATAAAAGAATTGACTCTGCATATATACTTATATAATTGTAACATCACAATTTAAACATCAAAGAGTGCAGGAGTTTCAAACAGTAACAAATGTGTGTGGAGATGGGGGACACCAGTAATGTAACGTTTCAGCCCTTTATACAAGCACCGTTCACTTATGGGAGTACCCTGGGTTATGCTCAGACCAGCAGATACAACAGCCACTTTTGCACTTGTTATCATTCTTGCACAGAGTATGTTGAAGCTCTAAGAGGGGACACTTGTTGTTGGATGAGAGCGTAAAGCAATTTGAGGATTCCACTTGTCCCTTTAGTGTAGAAAGGAAGAATTCACTATTTGTTATATCATTGCATTGATATAACAAATAGTGAACTGAGATAATATTTCAAGCCAGTACTCAAGGCCCTCCTTCAGTAATGTAAATCTGTTAAAACACTAGTTTCTGTGCTTCCTCTGTCTCTTGGAGCAGCAGCAGCAGTGTGGGACTGCAGGCTGCAGTTAGTGTTTCACTGGAGAGGCTGTGTGGTCCTCCAGTCTTCTGCCATTAGTTTGTTTACAGAAGTTAAAGCTCTGAGCTGCTGAGTGCCCTGGGCCAGCATTCCAATACAGTGGCTCATACAAGCATGCACAGGCACACTCAGCAATGCTGTTGTCTCTTAATACAATACGTGCAAACCTGCAGCATTTAGCAGCACGCCCAAACTAGTAGTATTAGTATTAATTACAGTTTTGTGTTTTTAATTGGTTTTAATTTAATTTTTTCTAGTCAAACTATTGATTGCTTCCACTGTCAGTTTGTATTGTTTGAAAATGGTTACTTTTCATTTTTATTAGATTTGGTGTTGATGTTTATGAATATGAAAGTGTGATACGTGTGAAATGGGGAGTACTTTTTAAGGGCAAGCACGGGAAAAGTTTGGAAAAGGTCTAATGATACAAATAAAATTTGTGAAAGCATTTTTACTCTCAGCCATAAAAAAATATCCCAGCATAAATAAAAATATATAGACCTTCTGATGAGAAATATCATGAATATTTCCCATTTCTATCATTTCACCTCATATTTTCCAATATTATTTAAGCTAACTGTCATTTCATTTTTCCTAAAGTCAGAGGTTTTTTTGGTTAGCTCTAATAGCCTTGATGCAAGCACTTCCCTTTAATTTCGTCTCCTGCAACTATCCATTGTTCTCGTTTGCGACACAGTTCCTCTTTAGCTGTTACATATGCATATCTCAGAAATCCCTTCTCCCAAACTTTTAATATGATCCAAGCACACATTATTATTTCATCAGCCTTCCATAGAAACATAACAGCGTTGTGTTAAACATGGCTGAAAAGTTGCGACCTGCTCTGTGTGGTCTTCTGATGGCAGGTGATAGCTGTTGCAAGTTGAAATGAGCCGTTACACGTGCATTTGAATCTACAGGTGAGATGTCTCTAGCTGATAGCCTACGTCTGACATTAATAGTGTGCTTGTGTGCATCATATACAAATGAGTAATCATGGCCAACTGTCATGTAAAAGTTCACCTGGGAATAGGTTAACAGTTAATGGGATGCACGGGTGATTGATGATATATCACGTCGGGGTAATTACCTGATGAAAGTGAAAGAACCTTAAAATTATTTCAGCCTGAGTAGAGACGACAAGCACGCAGGTATTACATAAAAAAAGTCACTGTGTTTTTAAAGCAATGTTATGTCGTATTGTGCCAGCCTGTTGAAAAAGAAGAAATCTAAATAGCTGATACACTCGTAGAGTAACAAGGAAATAAAGAAACTGTAATTACTAAGGGTCAAAGGTTATTAAAAGAACACCGCCTGCATTAAAAAGTCTGTATCACCTGCTTCTGGCAATAATGGCTGTCATTTCACATGCTGATAAGAATGCCATTTGTATGTCTCACGCTTTGTGTGAGGATCCGACAAGGTAAATCTATGAGCTACATATCAGAACAGGTGTACAAGTTGACTTGAGGTCTTAGTTTCTAATGGTTACACACCTGAGTTGGTAATGGACTCACTATATCTTATTCAAACAGTTCTGATTCTTGATACGGGGAGCTGTTCACACCTAGAAACAAGAAAAAACACAGGTCTGGAGCTTATCTGCCATTGTTCTCTCGAAATATGCTCAGATGTAAACTATTTTCCTCATTGTTGTAAAAAACTGGTGGAAACGTGAGTAATCTGACACTAAATCCTAAATAAAACAGACCTACTACTACTATCGGACTCTTTCAACACACATTTCTTTCGAGCTTTTCAAATTTTGTTCAGTTATTGGTGACATAGCATGAAAACGCGACCTTTGGAACATCTCCTCACAAGTATTTCCCAGTTGCTGGAAACACTGCATTGATATTTTTAATCTCAATTCAACAACCATAAAGCTGTCATCTTGTTTAAGTTAATGTGAACACTTAGTCAATTGCACAAAGCACAAAATTGGACAGCATGCATACACACCCTGTGCTAATGGCACTAAACACCGTTATCCACGGGTATTGCCGAAGTCCTGGCGGGGACCCAGGTTCTTAAATACAGAAGATGACCTCAGTTTACAGTCAGAACACTTGTGTAAGCTGCAGTCACGCTACCTAGTGTAAACACAAGGGGAAAAAATTCACTTAGAAACAAGCAGCAAATGCAAAGTTCCCGTACATGCAATTATATTCATGGTTTAGAAAAAGCTTTAATGAACACATGCTGACAATCAAGTAGAAACACCTGGGAACTATACATATTTTTAATCATCCTTTATTTTTCAATTTGATTTTACAGTTGATGAATGGCTTAATATGTACAGATAATTTAAAGAACAGCATTGAAATAAGTTGAAATCCACTTTTATGTATTGTAGTTTAAGATTTGCTTAGACTATAATTAATGTCTTTATGAGAGAAAAATATTCATTTATAGGTATTGTTTTTAACCTCATTTTAAGTCTGAAAAAAAAAAATCTTGCAAAAATCTTGATTCTTGCATCTTAGACATTGAAAAAGTCTCTCAACACTCTTACATCATCCCTTTGGGAATATTTTTCCAGAGGTTTCAGTACAAATATAAAACATTTGTGCACTAAATGATGCAAATACAAATTATACTACATAATATAAAGATGAATAATAAACTAATTCATTAACCTTGAATTTTTAACAACAAAAAAGCTTTAGGGAGTAGTTATGGTTACACTTCCACAGTCCTACAAATTAATCATCAACCAATTGGGTCACTGATGACAGGAAGATGTCGAAGAACTTCAAACGAGGGGCCACGTTAAGAAAAAAATATATTATTGATCATTTTGAGAATAAGTCAAAATTTTGAGAATAAAGTCTTAATTCTATTTCGAGGGAAAAGTCAAAATGTGGAGATTGTTTTAAGAAAAAAAGTGACATGGCTGTTAAACCCTCTGAGTTAATCAAACCGTACTTCAGAATCGGTTTTAGTAATGAGGAAGGAAATGATTTCTCTTTCACCACATAAACTTTTAACACATGGTGCGGATCTGGTCAGAGGGAAGAACACACAAACTTGGAAGAGTGGGATCTGTACAAAATGAAATGTCTGGTAATGGACAGATTCAAGGTTATCGATGGTTACGCCATTGCACAATAAAGAGGATGTATGTTGTATCACAAGGCAGCTGATGAAATTATTTCAGTAACTCATCTACACAATGCATTTTGTAGATAGAGGGTATGGCAAACATGGCAGTTTGACTTGAAACAAAAACGGCAATCTCCACATTTCGACTTTATTCTCGAAATTTCGACTTTATTCTCAGAATGATTAACAATATTATTTGGCCATAATACTCGTCGTAAACAACACACCGATACTGTCAAATATAAATTACCTCAGGTAAATATAACATCTTCCTGGCATTAACTTTTGAAAAATATAAGCTCTGAAACTATTTATGACAGATACAAATCTCAGATTCCACATGTAAAGTGAATATTTTTGGAAACAGAGTACAAAAAGGCCAATTAAATAAGTCAGCTTGGTTTGTAAAAATGGTCCAACACCTCTTAATTTAATACAATATTATTTATATAGCACCAGTTCACATCAATAGTCACCTCGAGCCACTTTTTATTGCAAGATAAAATAAAACATCTTAATATTTGAAATTATACCATAAAATAAGTTGTGTTTATGTTGCTGATCTGAGGACAAAAGAAACTGTGATACTGACCGATCAGTGGATGGTAAGCCAGTGTATTTGTAATGCCACAATATGGATAACATTGCACAATCACAGATGTACAGTTTCTTTTGTAATGTAAATGATTTATATAACTAAGTGGACAATAATGCATGTAACAGGCACCTCAGAAGTCCACCAGAAACCGGACTGTGTAACTGTCACGTTATCAAGCTGCCTTTGTTGCTAATGTCTCCTGAGAGTATCTGTGTCTGTACATAGTGTAACTGGCTTATGTCCCCAGGCGACTATCTGAGAACTAATCACTTCTATCCTCTGCCACTTTCTTTCATGACATAAAAAGGGATGTTATGTCCTTGGGTGTGTATCTAACAGTGTATTTTGACCTAGCAGCAACCTGGAAAATAAATGCCTTTGTGCCAAAAAGTTCCTTTAATGACAACAACAGGCTGGCTCCACAAGTGAATGAATACCCAGAGTCCTACTTTATAGCAGGAATAAAGCCATTTGGGACCATATGAATGTGGAGCTTAATGATAAGCTTAAGCTCCACAGCCTTTATGTCTACAGTAAATTTTTTTGCTATAACTGATATGTTCACATTTAAGGCCTAAAGTTATACATAATAAAAAGCATGCTTATTTTGAGTGGCATTTGGCATTAATCATCATCTCACTTAATTCAAGACACTGAACAATCTCTGCTAACAATTGTCTTTATAGTGTTTTGGGGGAATTTTTAAGGCAACAGTTTTACAAATCATTTTTAAATTAAACTATTAGGCTGTGCAGGGTCTACACACATATATTCAGTTGATAAAATCTGCTAACTAAGGTACTTAGCATTAATTGATAACTTATAGTTAGAGTTGTGTAAAACAAATGACACGTTGTGCCTACATAAGTAATACAATAATGGAGGACAAGGGCAATTTATGCAACCAATTGCTGATAATTCTATAAAAACATTGCTGAAATGGATTTAAATATAGAACTTCAAAAATACTAAAATTGGATAGTTTCTATAGGATTTTTGAGGAGGACTTTATTAGGAGCTAAAGAAAAACAAAACAAAACAACATTATTAATATAAAAGTTCAAGAAGTTATTGGATTGACTGCTCACATGTCATATATACAATTCAACTGAATCTTTGTAAAGTTGCTGAAGAATTTTAAGAATGTTAATACCCTGGTCTGCATCATCCTAAGCTTCCCGAATGCTGGCATTAATGTTTTATTTATGGAAGACAGAGCAAAACAGCAGAACATCTATAACGGAAGCAATAATTAAGCATGATTCACATCCACAGACCTCTTGCATGAAATCAAGACAACTCTTTTGGAATTTCAACCAACAGATGGTGGCTCTAAATAGGGCATTGCATAGTTAAAACTGAAACTGTGCGTGTGTGTTTTGGTCTCTAGCCGGGTAACCACAGGGCAGGTGAAGTAATGGATGTCAGTGTACCCACGCAGGATGGCGTGACTGGCAGAGCCAGCTGCTATAGAGGTGTCGAAAACCTCACTAGTCATTTTTACTCCGTCCCTGCCCTCCAGCTTTTTTGCCTCTTTGTTTTCCTCCCTGGCTCAATTTTCAGCAGGAGAGACAGCAGCAGAAAGACACTGCAAGTACATTACATGTCTGTTCTCATCACAAATGTTGCCATTTTTAGCACATTTGCCTTGTCTTTATTACACTACATAACCACTTTATTCTCTGTACTCCACTCAGTGTTGGGGAGCAACGGAGTACATGTACCGCCCGTACTTATTTAAAATACAAAATATAAGTAACTGCATTATGTTACAGTTACAGTTTAAAAAGGTGGTATTCAGAATACAGTTACTTTGTTGAAATAAATGGATTACACGGCGGGCTTTTCCTGTTTCATATGTTAAGCCAGACCTTCCCAAAGTGTGGGTCCCGCCCCCTAGGGGGGGCGCAGAGCCATTGCGGGGGCGGTATAAAAAGGGGGAAAAAAACAACAACACTTGGACACTGCTAGCACGGGGCGCCCACAGAAACGCAAAGCAGGAGATGAAGCATCGCTGAATATGTTTCCAAACCAACTTCATTCTAAGCCAAAGACTAGAAAATATGGTGAAGCATATCTTTCCTTTGGTTTCACCTGCACAAGTGCCAAGATAGGTCTCCCCTGTAGAATTGGTTTTCCCTGCGTCGGGAGCACGAGTTGGGCTCTTCAAATCATGGACAAACAGTATTCCACATTCTTGATTTTTAGTTCACAAACACTTGTTGTAATGACTAACTACTCCTGACATTTTGGAGATGTCAGGAGTAGTTAACAGTAGCTAACAGTGTAACTTTACTGTTAGCTCTTTATACAGTAAAGTTACAGTGGGATACAAATAATATCAGGCTGATCCTGCCACGATTTGTTCTCCCGGTTCAAATCACAGACAAACAGTATCCCACAGTTATTTATGTTTTTAAACGCATTTTGCACAGAGAGGCATTTTTTGGAAAATGTATTGATAGCAATGTTGAACATTATTACACATGAAAAAAACAACTACATGTAAAATAATTACACCGTGACGCCTCTGCCTTTCTAAATAGAGGGACAGTAACTGCGTGTGTATATGCAAGCGTGTAAAACCTGAAGATAGAGACAAAATACTGTTAATCTGAATATCTGCCATTCTGCAATTCAAAACAATAACCTGGCGCACAGCGTGACGTGAAAAAAGGCACATACCTTTAACGTTGCATGACGAACTCTGTATTCCTCGTCCACATGTAAACGCAAAAAATGAGTTTTAAAAAATCTCCGTTTTATGTGATTCGAAATGGACGAAACAGCTGTGTTTTCAAAAATACCCGTGTAGGTGCGGACAGAGTGTAAAAGAGTTAGTAGTTTACTTTCTTACCTGTAATTTATTGCAGATTACTTGTATCTGCTTAATTGTTTACTAAATGTTTGAGGTGTGAAATAAACTGCAATGGAGCAAAATATGAAAAAATATGAGAAAAAGAAAAGTACTAGCTGTCACCGACCAGAAACGGGAGCTGGAAGCATGTAAATATAATAATAACCACTGCAGCCAAAAAGAGTGCCTGACGAACCCAGCTGTAAGTAAGCTATTAAGACTCGACTGTACACTGTGTTCCTGTTTTCGTAAGTTCTGTTTAAGCAGCCTTTCAACGCCTCTCTCTGTCTCTTGCTAGCAAAATTGACCCAGATAACAAAGTAAAGCTAGTTTTCAGCTACGAGCCTGACACAGAACCGACGTATTAGCCAGAGGTCCCTTTTCTACGATTCGGAGCCGCGGACCTGTTTTATATATGCGCGATTAGTTTTCTATACGAGATCGCTGCAAAAAGTGCAGCCTTACCTAATGTCCACCTACTGTCACTCATTTTATATTAAGATTTAAAATTCTAGTTGGTATTGGTATGGTGAGTAACCTTCAGTAATAGTAATGAATCATAATTTTTTTTACAAACTACATTCATGTAGTTGTAAAAAGCATGATAATATATTAAGTAATCCAAAGTATTCCGAATACGTTACTCCCATTGAGTAACATCACAGAATACGTTACAAAGTACGTTTTGGGGCATGTATTCTGTAATCTGTAGTGGAATACATTTTAAAAGTAACCTTCCCAACACTGACTCTACTTATTAATATACTAATGCTATCATTTTTCCCCATCTCGTTTACTTTTTTTCATTACTCCATCCAGTGCAATCAAAATCACTTAAAGATATCAACTTTTTGTGTAACAGAGGGGCTACAGTTTGTCATAGTACTTGCTTTTAATTTTACTGGTATTTCTAAAATAAGTGACATTAAATAGTGACCGTTACATTAGCAAATTCTGAAAATGGAAATCCTTTTCTAAGAAATACATTTTCTGATAATATTCTTTTGCTTTTACTTTGGGACCATATTGAATATGGAGCTTAACGATAAAGCACAAGAATATTATCAGGAAATGTATTTATAAAAGGTGTGCAGTGTTAATTTTGTCTGTGTGTGTAAGTGTGTGTGCAACATGATAAAAATGGGTCCACTTACTGTAGGAGGAAATGCCTGTTTCATGTACTTTAGTAGGTATTAATCAGTAACGTGGATGTCAATGCATCCATGAAAGATGCAGCAATAGAGATGAAAGGTATCTTTAAGATTAAGTATTACGATTTGCATGGTCTGATACATGACTACCATGTAATCTGCACTGGGAAAATGTGGTCAATGTGTCCAGTGCTCCACCAGTTTATGCCCCTGACTTACACTCATTACATTCAATTTAAATGCATGTGAGTGTATGTGTACACACTCATATGGTCGTGGTCACAACAGCAGAAACTACCAAAAAATATGGGATATGTTTATAGGTCTAGTTGTATGTGAAATGCTTTTCCCAACTTTCAAGTGTGGAAAATTTACTCATACACTCTTATTTTTTTGTGTGTGTGTGTGTGTGTGTGTCGGGGGGGGGGGGGGGGGGGGGGGGGGGGGGGGCGTTGAGTTCAGTAAAAAATATATTTCAAATAAAAATGAAGGCAAACTTCAAATAGGGTCTTTAGATTGATATTATTCAATATAAACTCAAATCAAGCAATTTTACAACGGAGTTATTAAATGTCCAGCATTTTTCATAATCTGATATCAACTTGTATAAATAATATATGAATCTGACAATTAACCATTTGCTACACTTGTTGAGGAAATGTAGAAGGGTATATGTGCAGGAAATTAAAATAATTGCCATAAAAGTGCCATAAAATAAAAATCTTCAGATAAAGCCTGGTAATTAAGTATTTCACCTGAAAAAGAAATAGCTGAACACCACTGTGAGTGTTTTTCTGCTGTAAAATGTTAGTTTTTCCTTGAAAAGTTGAACTGAGCACCTCTTCTATCACTGATTAGGCTAATGACTCAGCACATTTACAGAATATTTCTTATTTGGATTTTTTTATTCCTGACCTACACGTTTCTGTCCTCTTTGCTCTTTTGACCTCCATAGCTCTCTGCACACAAGGGCCTGGGGCCAAAGGCTGAACCCACTGAACCATGGAGTTAAACCAGTACTGGAGCAGCTTGTTTTCTTGTCTTGTGTTGTCTTTCTTCGTCTGTCAGTCTGAGCTTTTCACACTCCAGATGCCCTCAGACACGCCTAATATGTCGACAAAGTTAAACACCCTCATACAAGAGCACCTCTTATGGTTCACCTGCAGGACAGGGGAGTTGCGAACGTCTGGTCCAGGGTCCGTCGGCCAAGAAGGGAAACAGGGGGGTTGGCGTGGGGGATGAGAACACCAAAACCAACCTCCACTTAACTGGAAAGTGCTTGAGTGACTGGCTAAACAAAGGCTTGAGGTAACACCCACGGCTCATATGAAGTGTATCTACAGTCATTACTCAGGCCTATCTGCTGCTGCTAATACAAGAGGCCTGACCCTAGCTATTTGTGAATGTTATTGCATTATGTCACCGAATCTAGTCACGTAAGGTTTGTTCGCCCAGATAAACAGCCTTCGTATTTGATATCTCACTTTTCAACAGCCCCGAAAACACCTGAACATGTTCAGCGGAAGGAGAGAGACACAAATACATGCTAGTTCTGGGAATGCATGACAAGCTGCATGCCACTCAGAAACCTGCCTCTTATTGTGAGACGTAATAATGCCAAGCATATGCAGAAAGCTGATGTCTAGCACCTTTATTGTGTTCACTATACAGACGTATTCAGAGCAGATAGTCACTGAAGAACAGGCCTGCTGTAGATTAGGCTCTGTTACAGCGACCCTTGTGGCTAATCCTTGCACGCATGCAACCGGGAATGTTCCACTCCCAAGACACAGGCTTGGATTAAAGCTGGGAGTTATCAACATACGCAGCACACACACAAAGAGAGCGCCATTAACATAGAGAACGACATGAGCTGCTCTCCTTTGTGAAGGGGCAGATGAAGCAGCACCGCTGCCTCTGCATAAACAGAAGTCCTCGGTGAAGGAGCAGCGAGAGGAGAAACAGACAACAGCGGTGACAAGGAGTGATATTTGTTCTCAAACTCCAAACCAATTCCACACAGCAGAGCTACATTAAAATAACAAAGGCTGGAAACTTTGCCCTTTGTTGCTGTTGCCTTCATGTGTCCTCATGAAGTCAGGAAAACATCCTTTCATATTTAAAATATGATTCTCCCAGTTTCCCCACGGGGATCATTAAACTTTCATCCTTCTTTTAATGACTGAGAACATTTTTGTGCTCCAACAACAAAGGCGGATATTTGCAGTGTATATTTTAAATACTTATATTGGAAGCGTCTTGTTGATATTAAGTTGCAGCTTCTTTAACATGATCCAAAGTTTAAAAAAAAAGCTTGTCTCTTCTTATTTTTATCCTCGTCTGTGTTCAAAAAAATCAATAACATTTGAAGACTTGTTTATCAGTGTTTGAAAACCACTTCCCTTTGTTGGTTTGGTGTAGTTTTTAAAAATTTGCCCAGCTTCTGATTCCAACATGTAAATTCCTTTCGATCATCATAAAACACCAGTAACATGTAAAACTGTTTATTTCCATATGCACTAGCTTGCAGTCTTCTGTTCCCAAGCCTTTATTGGGATATTGCTACCGTCTCCTTCTACAGGTCATGACCTCCATGAGCTGTTGACAAGCAGAGGTGCCTTCTAGTTAAAAAAAAAGAGGCACAGCCACCAGTGTCCACAATGAATTGCTTATTTTCTCATTTCACTGCCAGATTGAGTTCTACCAGGCGTGTGGATTGCACATGCAAATTTGCTTAAATGGTCAATAAAGATACATTAGCTATTATGCTAGCTACTGTAGTTTGGAGACATATGCAACTTGTTACATTTGAATAAACAAAATAATCAACGTGTGTGGCTTTGTGTGCAATGTCTGTAATAATTTGCTACTAACTTGGTAGTTGCTGTTCGGTGGATGCTCCCTTTCTCTTATATGGCCAAGATAGCAAACACTATACCATCTATCATTTTCACCGTCATGAGTACACATTGCAGCGTTCTGTGTGCAGCCATGCTTTACAGTATAAGTACAGGGTTCATCAAAGAGAATCATCTGATTTCAAAAGGCTATGTTTGTATCTTTTTACATAAAAGCTTGCAGTAAATGTTAAAATACATATACAGTGGGGCAAAAAAGTATTTAGTCAGCCACCGATTGTGCAAGTTCCCCCACTTAAAATGATGACAGAGGTCAGTAATTTGCACCAGAGGTACACTTCAACTGTGAGAGACAGAATGTGAAAAAAAAATCCATGAATTCACATGGTAGGATTTGTAAAGAATTTATTCGTAAATCAGGGTGGAAAATAAGTATTTGGTCACCTCAAACAAGGAAAATCCCTGGCTCTCACAGACCTGTAACGTCTTCTGTAAGAAGCTTTTCTGTCCCCCACTCGTTACCTGTATGAATGGCACCTGTTTGACCTCATCATCTGTATAAAAGACACCTGTCCACAGCCTCAACCAGTCAGACTCCAAACTCCGCCATGGCCAAGACCAAAGAGCTTTCGAAGGACACCAGGAAAAGAATTGTAGACCTGCACCAGACTGGGAAGAGTGAATCTACAATAGGCAAGCAGCTTGGTGTGAAAAAATCAACTGTGGGAGCAATCATCAGAAAATGGAAGACATACAAGACCACTGATAATCTCCCTCGATCTGGGGCTCCACGCAAGATCTCATCCCGTGGGGTCAAAATGATCATGAGAACGGTGAGCAAAGATCCCAGAACCACACGGGGGGACCTGGTGAATGACCTGCAGAGAGCTGGGACCAAAGTAACAAAGGTCACCATCAGTAACACACTACAACGGCAGGGAATCAAATCCCGCAGTGCCAGACGTGTTCCGCTGCTGAAGCCAGTGCATGTCCAGGCCCGTCTGAAGTTTGCCAGAGAGCACATGGATGATACAGCAGAGGATTGGGAGAATGTCATGTGGTCAGATGAAACCAAAGTAGAACTTTTTGGTATAAACTCAACTCGTCGTGTTTGGAGGAAGAAGAATACTGAGTTGCATCCCAAGAACACCATACCTACTGTGAAGCATGGGGGTGGAAACATCATGCTATGGGGCTGTTTTTCTGCCAAGGGGACAGGACGACTGATCCGTGTTAAGGACAGAATGAATGGGGCCAAGTATCGTGAGATTTTGAGCCAAAACCTCCTTCCATCAGTGAGAACTTTGAAGATGAAACGAGGCTGGGTCTTCCAACATGACAATGATCCAAAACACACCGCCCGGGCAACAAAGGAGTGGCTCCGTAAGAAGCATTTGAAAGTCCTGGAGTGGCCTAGCCAGTCTCCAGACCTCAACCCCATAGAAAATCTGTGGCGGGAGTTGAAAGTCTGTGTTGCTCGGCGACAGCCCCAAAACATCACTGCTCTTGAGAAGATCTGCATGGAGGAATGGGCCAAAATACCAGCTACTGTGTGTGCAAACCTGGTAAAGACCTATAGTAAACATTTGACCTCTGTTATTGCCAACAAAGGTTATGTTACAAAGTATTGAGTTGTATTTTTGTTATTGACCAAATACTTATTTTCCACCCTGATTTACGAATAAATTCTTTACAAATCCTACCATGTGAATTCATGGATTTTTTTTTCACATTCTGTCTCTCACAGTTGAAGTGTACCTCTGGTGCAAATTACTGACCTCTGTCATCATTTTAAGTGGGGGAACTTGCACAATCGGTGGCTGACTAAATACTTTTTTGCCCCACTGTAAAGTCCTAAATATGAAACTTACAGTTTTCACAAGTGCTCAATGTGTCCTCCTTTGGATCCAAATGTATGAGCCAGCTGAGCAGTCTTAAATAATTCTGCAGCAATGAGCCTTTCTTCAAAGCAGCGTGGATATTTGGTTGACACAGCCTTAATCGCAGTCAACCTGCCTTTATCCCACAGACAATAATAAAATAGTAGCTAATTAACTGTGCCATGCAGTACATTGCTAATTTATCAAGACTGTTCTTTTAATGTGTCACTCCTCTGCATCTGTCATGAAGATTAAATAAAAAGGTGCAATTAGCAGTGAAAAATGAGATTATTGTGCATTAAGGTCAAGTTTGGTCAAGATCAAGTTTATTTAGATAGCACATTTACAACAGTCCGTGCTGCACAAAGTGATTAACAATGTAAAATCCCACTAACATAAATAAAATGCACAACAATGATGCAGAAAAATATAGAAGAAAAAAAAAAGTCAATAAAAGCAACTAAAACAACTCAGCTAAGGCTGTTAAAACCAAAATGTTTAGGTCAACATGTCCTAAAAGCCAGAACATAAAAACGTGTCTTTAAAATATTGCATTTAAGCAGCTAATCATTTTCTACCATCTTGATACATTCATATGCAATTCCAGAGGAGCCTAACACAGTTTACTTTCCTTGTGAAAAAGGTATTCCACTCTATAGATGTTTCTCCAACCACCAACCTTACAGTAGCCCAAAACGTCTAAGTGCAGTCAGTCTGTCAGCTTGTCACAGGCAGATTCAGGCCAACATATGGAGTGTACATTATGAGTTTGTGCAACTACTCGAACAATTAATCAACTGCCTGTGTTTGTGTTGAGCTCCTGAGGCTTCCAAAGAGTTTGATGACTCATAAAAATTGGCCGCAGCTGGATGTTAACAATGTGTTTTCTTCTTCTGCTAATAGGCACTCATATCCATTATCTAGCCAGGCATTGTGAAACCTGGGAGTATCCCAGCTTCATTAATCCACCTCCAAGACAACAGCAAGAAGAGACAAATGTTTGGAAAACATGTGTTAGTCAAATATCTGACTGAAGACCTATGTGACTCATGGATTTTAGTATGATAACAGCTTAGAAAGAGGGCTAAAAATCCACGCACTCCATAAAATGCAAACAGCCCTGGTATTTTAACCCTTACCATTTCACAAATAAAATTAAATAACACTTGGGGATACTTGAAAAAGGCAATTCAACATGATAGACAGTGATAGACAGTGATTCAGTTGTTGGAACTCTTAGGAGCCTGCATGGTTGGTTCCTGCAAAAAGAGATGAAAACAGTCAGTGGCTGCAAACTCCATCAGAAAGGATTACTTCAGGCCTAAATATACTTTCCGAGCCAACAGCTGCAGGCTCAGAAGGAAACCTGGAACAGTCGAGATGGTTGCACATTTCAAGCAGGTAGTGAGGTAAGAGCAGGTTCCAGCGAGAGGAGTTTGCTTGAATAATAATTCCACTGTTTGTCTTGTTGCTAATGTCTGGATGTGACTGCGTATTGCCACGTTGCTCTGTTGCTCAGGTTGTTTTGTTTACATATTTGTGGCCTTGCATGATAATTTAATTAGCCTGCTAAGCTGACATACACGCACAAGTACGCCACTTTTGCAACCGTTAGAGGAAACCATTGTCAGATGAAACGTTCTTAAGGCCTAATGTGGGATTTTATCATAATCTGAAAACAAATGATTCAACTGCAATGATGTCCTTTATAGACAAGATTAAATGTTGCTTTTCAGTTCTAAATAAATCACGGTGATTCAGTTGAAGAATGATATACAGTTCACACCAGTACTTTACATAAGGGAATGTAACTGAAGAGAACTACACCTCATACAATTTGTATTAGACTTCAAACACACCCTGATTTAATCAAGCTTGTTGAAGCGACTTGAACTTAATCATTAGCCAACCTATTAATGTTGCAAAATGAGTAAATATGTCAATCCACCTGTTATCATCACATAAACCACTTTGTGGTTTTTGCATGAATGTTTGCCCACCGAAAACCTGTGCTTAACATTTTTACTCGTTGTACAAAACTAAGTGTTGCATAATAAAAACTGAAAATGAAAAACAAACAAACTGTAAAACCAAATATGATTCTATGAACATGTTTCCATTGTTCTGATAAGGATCAAATTCAAGGGGACAGTGAAATCACTGTTGTTGTTGTGTTAGAAAATATGCAACATTTTCAACCACGACACATGACCTGGCCTTTTTTTGTGTGTGCTTTGGCACTTTTGGCAGCATAAGTTGAACACTTTGATAAAGTTGTGAACTTTGTCATGTGTGCCCTCAAGTTAATACATTTACACATTGGCAATAAAACCATTAATCAACCGTAATCGATAATGTTGACATATATTTTGACTATTGTGTCCATACAGGTTTTACTGTAAATCGTGTTCTCAGGTTCTCTCTCTCTTTTATGCAAATGAAAATTAAATTATGACACATTTAAATACTTTACTTGTTTAATGCTGTAGTTCACATCCACTTTTAACACAATTTTAGTAAAGGAAATAATGGCACAAATTATAAATAAGTCACTGAATATGTGTGTTGAAATTTGACACTCATTATTACTATATTATTCTCCCTAAACCCAAAATCAGCACTAGTTTCACTACAGTCTTATCAGAAGGCCAGGATTTATGCTGTCAATCCTCTGCAGTTTGACTCCCATTACAGATTTATTAACAAGCCCAGGGGCAGATTTTGGCCTTGCCAGTGCGCTATCAGTGTTGACTAAGAAACAGATGACCTGCAGGTCCGGGCCAGCACAGTGGCAACACGCACAGTAGGGGAACAGGTTACTCAACAAGCTGATAAAAAGGTTCATGCTATCGCAAGTTGATTGTTTTATAGCTGTCTAATCCGGTGGCAGTTTGTATTTGAGTTTAGTTGATCAAATATGCCTGAATGTCAGTGCAGACATCCATGTTTATTCTACATTTTTTACAAGAGCATGATTTCTCATCTTGTATTGATCCTATTATCTATATATGTGGGCAAATACAAATTGTAGAAGCAGTTAAGGCATAATAAAGCTCGTTAATTATCATCTGTTTCATGTCCACTGCAGAGGACACAAAAGTGGTAATAAACATTGCAGCTTTAAACACGAGAAAATTAATCAGTGTAGCACTTTCCCAAAATGCTCTGGATTACTCTCCAGATTTCAGACCCTACATTAGAACCATAATTTATGAATGTTTATGTAATAGTCCACATCTTGGCCTTATGTCATGTCAAGAGAAATCTGATGCCTGTTGTTTGGAGCTTTGTAGAGAGGCACAGCTGATAAGTAGGAGTACAATAAATTCAATCAATCTTTCTTGCTCTGCTAGACTGGATTACACCGGCTGTAAATAAATCAAACACTAAATTTATTTCAAAAGTTCAAGCGTTCTTTACTGCATCATTAAAATTTGGCTGCTTGAGTGGGGAAAAAAGTTGAGGACCAAACACTATAACATATCATCGCGTTTTATGTTGATGCGGCAAACTTGTAAACAAATCCAACATTACTATAAAAATACATTGATTGATTGCTAATTGTAATGGGAGTCCACACTGGAGTCACACTGTGCAGAGGACGTCACAGTATCAGATTTTCACTAAAGCAAAAAATACATTAAAAAAATTACGATAAAGCTACTATCCATATATTTACAGAAAATTTGAAAAGAAACAATACTAAGTAAAAATTAATTGTGATTTTTTTTTTTTTTGCACTAATTAAATTCAAATCCATTAAATTAAAAACATACCTCTTAATTTTTTATTTCATGTGTTTTCTGTCCCATTGCCACAGGTGTAAAAAATCAAGCACCCTCTCATGCACCCTGGCTTTATAAACATTTGTGGAAGAATGGGTCGTTCCAAAGAACAATAAAGCTCAATTGATCTTAGTGCTATAATAGAACAAGTCGCCTTGTGAAAGTTCTTCCCACCTACATATTCCACAATCAGCTGTGAGTGGGGTTAATGCAAAGTGGAAGCATTTGGAAAACAAGTGGCAGAGCACGTAAGTTTACACAGTGGGGTTGCAGAGTGCTGAGAGACATTGTGCTCATTCAGTATCTCCAGTATTCCAAACTTCTTATGGCATTAACATCAGCACAAAAACTCTGTCGACCTGTACTTTTGTCCATATAATGTGTGAGTGAAGTTGCAAGAGACCTTGTAACTATAATTGTACAAAAACATGCAATAGACTGATTACATATTTATTCACAGTATTATCTTATCTGCATTATTTACAGACGATCCATATTCCATTAATTAGAATATCATGGTTACGGTAAATACACTCTTGACCCTCAGTTTACTGTAGAAAACAACCATTAGTTTTGTCAGTTTGTTCCTTCACCTACAACCACTACCGAGTGAGAACTGAACATAAGAAATTGTTCCTTTGTTGCAAAAGAGCTGAATTCAGTGATGCATTAATTTTCCGTTACAAACACTACAAAGAGGCATTGAAACTGAATATCACTCGAGACCTCTTGTTTTGTCAGAGTTGGATGCAAAAATTATAACCAGATCAATAGAGTCTGCTTTTCACAAGGGAACCTGACATGTGAAGAAGCAAACACATTTCGTTGTTTTTTGTGTGTCTCTGCTTTTCTTCTGGGACCTACAGACAGAGCCACACAGTGTGGTACAACGTGCCAAATGGGTGGCCTGGGGCAAGGAACACCAAGAAACCATCAAGTTTGGTGGTTTGAGCGCGAGCAGGGGGAGCGATTGGTTTGGTTTACATTGAAATTAAGGCAAAGAAATGAGAAACTGCTGTTTACATTTTGGGTGGACTGTTCTCTGTATTTCCATCCACACCCAGGGAAAACCTAAGACAAGGAGTTATGAAAAATGCATCTTGTAATTGAACGAGTGAAATGTGAAACAGAGGTTCACCTTTCTTTAGTTTACAATTGAAAATCCAGGCATTATAAATTTCCTCTGGGTTATTATGCCAGTCAGTCATCAGCTCAGAAAACCTTCAGAACTCTCTAAAAGGGTTTCTCCAATGTATTGTACCATGCAGCATAACACACACACACACACACACACACACAGAATTCACACACAAAGATGGCTGAACAGACCTCAACTATGTTATATGGACCTTTTAATATTTTAAGACTAATACTTTTAATTTTGAGAATTTTATTCTTTTTAGTTTTTCAATCTGGAAGTGATAAAAACAAGGCACTGACACTTCTGCAAATCTACAGAGTCCATATTTTTATTGTTATCTCTTTACATGCTGTTGCTTTAAATGATAACTGCAGCTTAAACTATGTAATAAGGCTTCTCCTGTGAACAGTATATGTTTCTTTGACCAAAAGCACTTTATATTCACTCTGAATACACAACACAAGCAAATTTCAAGTGTCTGACACATGCTTTCCAATATGCATGCAGCACAGAGTAAAAACGTCATTAATGACACCATTAGGTGACTTGCAGTCTGCATACTTTTGATTGCGTTCGTGCGTAACATTCTCAAGTGATGAAACATGCATGTTAGGAAGATATGTAGTCGCTCATCTGCTTGCATTCCTGGATGTTTGCTAATACGTGCTTTAATTCTGTCCATAAAAATGACATTTGACAACCTTTCCTGTTTTCATTAGTGACGAGTTTTGACATCTCAATATATATCTATGTGGTTTTATGATCATTAGAACATATTCCAGGTCTTTCCAAGGGAAGTCCCAGTAAGCTGTATAGGGAGAGATCAACCCTCATCTGATGCAATTTGTCCTGAAAGGCCCGAAATGTGACAGAAACCACTCAGTTCATTAAAGAGAAACAAGGATTAGTGTCCAAAGAAGGCGTCCAAGGGAGAAAAAGTTAAATCTTACTGCTCTTCTGTCATTTTGCCTCACAGACTCATTTGTGCAATCTGCCTCCTCCTCCACCCCACTTCATTCGTTCTGAGCAGCCAAGTTAAAGCTAGGGATAGCTGCTACTGTTTTATCCTTGGCTGTTACTGTTAATGTTGATCATCATAAATACAGTCTCACATAATAGATTTAAAAATTATTTATCACACTAGCTGGTGACAGCTACAGTTAGCAACCTAGCTGCACTATAGCTACACTACATCAATGCGGCAACAGTTTGTAATGTTACTGATAGAGTAATTTGAAAACAATAAGCCAATGTATTGATGGGTAGTGGAGAGGTAGAGTGGTTAGCACTGTTGCCTCACAGCAAGAAGGTTCCTGATTTGAACCCTACTTCTGTGTGGCGTTTTCTCTGGTCACTGTGGCATTGCTCCACCATTTATGTTAGCTTAATTTTTGATTCTAAATTGGCCATGGATGTGAGGTGAATAAAGTGCTGCAACAATGTATGATTTAATATGATTTGTAATCTACAGTAAGATTAGAAAACTGCTATATAGGCGTAAATGGCAGTCCACCTCCCTTTCACACATACTTGGGCTAGCTGCTCGCTGTTAGCAGCAAACAAGAGGCACTGAGATGAGGAAACATAAATGTCATATCCTTTTGTTTTCATGGAAAGACTTCACATACAAATCAGTCCATATGCTGTTGTAGGCAACCAGGAAAGTCCAGGAAGGTTTCATGTTTCAAATAACATTACAATCTCTTCACTCGTTATCAATAACAGAGCATTGAGCTATATGAAAATTGCTGTAATAGCACATGTGAGAAGGCATTAGGATGCAATTATCAATTTTTTGTTTAAATGTAGAAATTTATATGTTCTATAAGAAATGATTAAAATCAGTGTGAAGTTTGACAGAAAGTTTAGTTTCACTTCAGTTTCAGTCTAAGCATTTTAAGATTATCATAGACTAAATCTAAGTCTACACACTTGACTAAAATATCAAACAGACCTTCACAGAGGGTGTTCCTGTGATCAGAAACACTACTGCCCCCCTCCCAGAATCTTAAGGATCTGGGGAGGGGAAGACAGAAAGGATTCTTTAAACCTATGTACAAATGGCAAACATAAGAATGACAATATTAAACAATTCACCCTGACAGATTTTACCAGTGAGAGTTGCTCCATATGGTTTGCAAAGCATCTTATTTTAACTTGATATCAAATGTGGGAGCGAGTTGCCTAACCTTTCTGCTCAAGGAGATTACTTGTGATTGGATAACTTCCAAACACCTTCAGGCTCTCTACACAACCAAATTAGTTCTGATTGGATCTCATCTCTCCAGAATGGTTTTATTCGTTTTCAAAAGTGTCGGTATATCATAGGTTTTGTCCTGGTGCGTCAGTTTTTTTATTTAGTTATCCTCTTGCTTTTATCAGAACAAAGTTCATTGATGAAAACTGTGGGAAAACAAAACTGACATCGGTTAAAATATAACCTCGGCTATATGCTATGTCCCATTTTTAGGAAGCGAGGCTTGCCTGCGTGTGTCTATTTTTGGCAACCAGCTCAAATTTAATGATCACCTTTGAGAAAAGAGTCACCGTATATTTATAAAGGCCAGATGAAACTCAGACATGAATGGCTGTTGTCCTGGCATAATTCTCATAGGTGTGACTTGGTGTCTGTGACAAAATGACCACAGGGTGTTGTGGGTGCTCAAAGGAGATTATTTTGCAATGATAACAATACAATATGTTGTTTAGGTCTTCCTCTCTGGAAACTGGAAACCTTGTCATCTAATTACCATTACTGGAACAAAGACAAAAAGACTGTTTTACTGTACACATTTTTAGTTACTGAAAATTGCATCCTAAATTTTGTTTGGGAAATGACACCGTAAGTAACAGGCTTGTATTATAAAGTGCTACTGAAAAAGTAACATTCAAGAATAAGGCCGGGGGCACCAGGTACTTCTGTTGTCTTTTATAAGTTCTATAAAAAGATAAAAAAGAAAGAAAGAATTGGTCCTGTTAATAACGTACTACGTGTATCTAGAGGAGACATTTCTTTTTCCTCTGGACAACGGAGCGTGTGTTCAAATAACTATTAAACTCACATCAGTAAGCCACACCATGAGCACACACACTGTTGTTTGTTTTTCACTCAGTCCCACACAGTGTCATGCTACTTCACATTCACTACAGCACGAGATAGAGATTGATCCACCTCCAAAAATATCCCAAATGCCTCACTTCTGCCAGACAGACAAACGTGTTTTAAAAACTACAGGGAAGGGTTTTTATTATTATTATTTTGACTATTCATGTCAGCTATTTTCAGCCAGACAAGTTTGCTTGAGGGCTCCAGAAAGTTAAAAATAACTGGGAGACTTTCATGTGTCCTAGAACACCGACTTATGCAAAGCCTCATGTTTTGCATTAAAATGTGCTAAATAGATTTTGGGTCCCGTCTTTTTAAACATTTCCCTTACTAAAGCCCAAGTCAAATGGGCAGCAGCAACACCCTGGCAGTCCCCGAATAGTAGGGAAAAATATGTAGTCCTCAAGTGTTAGGCAAGTGATTGCTATCTGTTGCTAGGTAAAATCAGCCACAAAGAAAGTGCTGCACCAGAAACCTTCTTGTTAATTCTTTGGTCAGTAGAAAATTGATGCAGTATTTTTTTATAGGAGACGGAGACTTGTCTGCAAAGACTCTGCATGTATGTATGTATTTAGTCAAATGATCATTTATTTAGTGCCTTTAGCGTTAATCTCGTTAAAATGACGTTAGCGCCATAACCACATTAAAACGGCAAATCTCTGTTAGTGAGTTAGCATGGATCACCTCATGCATGGGGCTGCACGGCGCTAACGCGCTAATGGAGATTTGCCGCGTTAATTGGCATTAACGTCACTTTAACAAGATTAACGCTGATAGCACTACATTTATTTATTTTATTATTTTGAAGGTGAATGGTGTCCGTTTCCAGTTTTCATGTCACTTTTAACTATTTCTGTCTGGTGATATTATTTTTGCAGAAAAGTTGATGTCTTCTATTTAAACTACTGGCAACTGTGGTAACCTACTACATCTATAGCAATCGCAAGAAGGTTTTTGGTGCAGCACTGTATGTGGTCGAATTCATGCTAGCAACTGCCAGCAACCTCAAGCAAACATTTACCAACATTTGCAGAATACACGCATTTTCATAGCGAATAAAGTTTGCCAGTGGACACTGACAGCTCTCATGACTGGCGTGAATTTCACAATGACGTCTATCAACCTCCAGCAACTACTTACAACCAGTTTGGAAATACACATTTCCCTTCACGACCTGTGGAACAGTCGCCAACCAGTCTCAAAGCATGTGTTCTTAGAACTTAAGAAAACTTCAAGACTTTCTAAGTTTGAAGTTAAACTCTAAGAGCCAATTACACAGATGTAAAAGTTGGTTTTTATTTCATATATAGCTTCACATAGTGGCACAATAAGCTATTTTATTTCTCAGAAACCTGATGCATTACTCAGAAGCATGTTTGACTGAGAAATCATAGGGCTTTCCTTGGAAAAAGTAACACCCAAACATGTAATGCATACAGGTGTGCATACACGTGTACCTTGGTTGACAATGTCAAACATTATCAAGGTGTTCAGTGTACACCAACCGATGGCACGCAAGTTTATTTTTATCTATTGTCTCGTTCCCTTACTGTAATTTTTTTGTGCTGTACGCGGTTGCATACGTGTATGTACGTGTCCATTTATGTGTGTGTGAAAACCCAGGTATGTTCTGCCATCTCTAATTAACTTGGTGTAGATGTGAATGACTCAGCAGCAGTTGACAGCATAATCACTCTGTGGCTCACCTGTTTATACGTGCAAACACACACTCAGAAACGCCGGGGCTAGTAAACACACACGCATGCATGCTTACACATTTGTAGTCGCAGGTTGGCTAAACCCTTTGTGAACCCCTGGGAGAGTTCTCACTGCACATCAGGGTGAAACTTGGAGTATTCCGTGGTAAATAAATGCAACTATAAAACACAGGCAAGCCGTAACCCATCTCTGGATGCCAGCTGAGGCGCACTCTTGCCAATGTGAATGCGTGTGTTTGTCTGTCTGTCTGATGTAACCTGGCAGCTCAGGTGCAAACAGAGGGCAACATGCCGATTAGAGGTGGCAACCTGAAGCCACAGGTAGGCAAGGAAATGAATGCTCAGGAAAATGAATCATCAGTTATTTACCTGAAATTAAACAAACAGATACAAACAAACTCCTTGGTTTCGCAACACAGGAAGTTTCCTTCACTTTCCATATATGGAGGCTTTTTAATTGTTTTGACTAGTGTGTTGGTTCTATTAATGACTCTCCAAAAGTGACTTTATGACTTCTCTTTTTCACAGCTTGGATCCTTCATCATACTGGTTCATTAGAAGAAGAAACAAAAGCATAATGGCAGTAAAACCGAAAATGCAGTTCAAAACGTAGATTCATTTAGCTAACGCTGTCACTACAGTGTAAAACTGACTGTGCTCACACATATGACATGGAAGTGAAAGTAGCTCCACAGCGTGTAATGGTTGTTTACAAAGGAGTCACAAGTTTGTGTAGTGGTTCTTGTGTACATTTGGTTTTGTTTTCTTTTCCAAATAACTGATTTAATAAGAACTGTAAAGTAAACTTGGAACTTGTTTTGAACCTGTTTGACCACTTGTTCTGCCTGTCCCAAGGGACTGTTCCCATTAAATCTACACTTAAACTGGCAAATAAAATTTCTGAAAACTATAAAACAAAGACAAAATCTTGCTAAATCATGCAGCATGTCTCAAACAATGCTATGGCCTGTACTTTTTCTTTCTTAGCTCGAAAGATGTCAGAGTGAAAGAGCAACCAAATTTAATTTACTTCAGTGCAATTTGGGTGTGGCTTGAATACAAAACTGTCTCCACGAAACCTCTTGTTATATGCCAAACAGACCCATTAAAGCTACTGCATATCTCTCACTTCCTTCAGACCATGAAGCCACCTTTGGGACTGAAGCCAACACGGAAACGGCTACAAACTGCAATTCTTGGAGTTGCCGCTTGAGCCTGACTCCAAAATTGAGTGAATCCTTGTAAAGTGACGTGCTACAATCACATAATAAAAAAACACACGTTTACAGCAAAAAACAATCTATTATTATTATTATTATTATTTACAAAAAACAGATTTAGGCTACGTCCACACGTACATGAGTATTTTTGAAAACGGAGATTTTCCGTTTTCGTTTTAAAAAATAATCCTGTCCACACATAAAGGCAGAAATGAAGGAAAACGCTGCTAGGAACATGCCAAAGCAACAGGTGGCGATATCTTCCTAACCGTGCAGAAATGTTGGCCAATCAGAAGTCTAGAAGCCTCGGTGGGAAATAGTAAACAAGGATGGGGCATAGAAGCAGAACTGAGTCGTATGTGTGGAGGGACAGTGACTGTGTGTGTATATGTAAGCATTTAAACACTGCAGAGAGTACAATTAACAGTAACAGTATTGTAGAAATTCATTTCACCGAAACAATAACGTGGCGCACACTGTGATGTCAAAAAATGCGCACACCTTTGACACTGCGTTTTCTGCATTTTCTCCGTTTTTCTCGTCCACACGTAAATGCAAAAACTGAGTTTTCAGAAATATCCACCCTGGCCGGAGTTTTTAGAAATCTCCGTTTTCAGTGACCAAAAACGCCGTTTACGTGTGGACGAAAGGTGCAAACGCATAGAAAAATACGGGTGGACGTAGCCTTAGTCTAGATGTTGTGTAATCTTTTTACCTCATTTATCTTAATTCTTTCTTTTATTTGGTTACATTGTCCCACTGTTCAGCACTTTGGCCGGCACTTTTAAATGTGCTATATAAATAAAACTGACTTGACTTGACTAGATGATTTCTGTTTTTATAACAAAGCTGTTGTTGGCAGATTCAGTCTGCTAGACCCTGTCACCATTTATTCTGGTCACTGAACTTGACTTTTCTACTGCATTTGTGGTGCTAATGCCTTTTGGACAATTTTTAATGCAATTATATGCAAAATATACAAAACAGCCCATGAAATTGGGTTGTTGTTTCAGCTTTGGTCAGTAACATTCTGGTATTTTTTAACACTAACTAGCAGATATCTTGTGTCTGTGCCTCTCACTTGTAATGGCTTAAGAATCTAGCTTGCTAACCAAGCTAGTTAGCATTAGCTGATGACTTAGCATTCCACCCTCTTACCTAAATACCGTCTGATTTGGCGCCGTAAAAACAGCGAAAGCATCAAAAGCTTAAAAATGTGGAGTCGAGAAACTAATTGGGGATATCAAGTCAGGCCAGGTCAATCTTTTATATCTAGTGTATACTTGAGCCATTGTCAGAAGCTGTTATGGGATAATTTGGGATAATTATTCCTGATGGCTTTGCTTGGGGCTTTCCTTTTGTTGTTTGCTTTAACACTCTGCAGCAGAAAGACACAAATTTAACCCAGGTTCTTGAAAAAGTTCAAAAGGGCTTTTAGTTTCTGTTGCTCTGGATGGATGTCTGTTGTTTGACAAGCAGGAATAACACGGGGTGATACGCACATAATAACAGACAGGTGAAACAGACTAAAATATTTCAGTCATGGTTCATGACCTTCCCTGGCATGCTGGAACAGCCACAGCTTCATCATACTTTACCCTGCATCCTCTAACATGACCTTAGAAAAATAACACGTTCTTGTGTGCCAGGAAGCACTATCAGCTCTGCCAAGCTCTGGTGAAAACTCTGAGATGCAGGTGGGGACACAAAAGAGTTTAAAAGCTCAGTTGGAGATGTGGAGGAAAGGTAACACAAAAGTTAATCCCATCAAAAGAAAACAAAAGCCAGTCTTTTAATAAAATCCCGGGCCCTGTTTAAAAGAACTGCTAAAATAGAAATAACGGATGTTTCATAAAGAAAGAGGTGGGAAAGAACAATTCATATGCAAAATCTTTGTTTTTATTTCTTTTTTTGCAGGAATAGTTTTTGGATACCTGGATATATTTAATTCATCACCTGTATTCAAATTGTTATTAATATATAATTACTTAAATGGTTAAAAAAAAGGAAAGAAATCAGTCAGAATTATAAACAAGCAACCAGTTTATGTCTCAATAATAATAAAAAAGTACATGTAACTTTGTTTAAATCCATCCTGAGATCTCTGGGAGGACAACCATCTGCCACAAAGCAGCTCCTGAGCTGGAGAAACCTGCTGAAAAGTAAAGGGAGAGGGATGATGTCGAAGAAGAAATACAAATTAGAAGAAAGAGAAAACACAAGGGTCCAGCCTGGAAGGAAGAAATGCTCATAAATAAGTCAGAGGTTCCACTGTGAAAGGGGGCAAAGTGTTGTTTTTTATGAGTACATTGTGCTGGATGACATGATTCCCTGTTTTTCAGAGATGCACAAATCCTTTTCACTGTGTTGCTTCAGGAGGTGACTGACTAATATGCTGAAATCAGCTCGTTTTTTGTTTTGTTGTTGTTTGGAAAGCAACGGAGATACCAGGAGAGAAAGCTATGATGGCATGTGAGTTAAAAGAACTCAAAAAGGACTGTATATGTGCTTTTTTAAAGAAATCCTTTGGCTATCTAATTAGATCCATGAGTTCAAAAAAACTTGGATCATGTATAAATGTGACCAGTCAGTCAGGTCGGTGACTCAGATAAGCTAGTAATGTGTGACCTGCTTTGCACAGGTGTGCTGTACAAACATCACAGTGGTTTATTCCTCCCACATGCTGTGACAGGGAGGTAGAGGGAGAGATTTCTGAAGATAAATGAACGGACAATCTGCAGCGCAGGCGGTTATCAGATATGATCAGATGGAAGCGATGTGTAATAGCCTCGAATGGATCGAACTAAATCAAATTAACCACAGGGCTCGTACAGATTGGCCCTCTCGCAACAATGAAACCTGTTTGTTAAATGTGGGCTGTGATAACTGCAAGGCTGGTGCCTTGGAAACAAAATAATTTCAACCCCGGTGTTGCGCAAGGCCTCCACTTTGCATCGGGATTGCTGCCGACAAGCTGAGGGCTCGCCAGCGCCAAAAATCATCAGACAGTTTTATGACTAAAAATGAAGCTGAGATGAGGAGAGAACCTGCCTGTGCACACAGAAACTCTGCATCTTGTACAAATACACCTGGTGCACACCCAGTATACATGGCAACTGGGGCCACAACCACTTAAAACGCAACCACAGAAAAGAGGTGTTTTGCAAGCTGCTTGGATTCACTGCACACTCGGTCAAGTCTGCTGACAATAACTGAACAGCAAAATGTGAACTGACAACGTTAGCCTGTTTGATGTTCCCCGGCTCTCTCGTTTTTTAATCTTTACTTCAATAGAGGGGAGCCTGAAAGGCAGAGTAGAGATGTTTAGGAACACGGTTTGCGGTGGTAAAACCCACGGATAACAATAAGCGTTTTACACAGAGCAGGAATTCAGAGAACTTGAGGAGAGAAACACAGAGACAATACTTGGCTGTGAAAGAGTGACGATCACTTTAACATGCTAAATCTCTGCCTTTGTGCCCCAGAGCTTTGATCCCAAACTTCCAGTGAGCCTCTTGTTGAGTCTGTTTGCTCTCATTCAGATATATTAAGACTTCCTATTATGTGCCAACATCAGAAACAGCCTGTGGTATTTGCCCAAAGATTAGTTTACTTAAAAGCCCAAAAAAAGGTCCCCGATATCAGAGGGGAAAACCTTCCATTGACAGAGATGAGAGGTAATCTGTGTAGGGTAGAGTCATTTCAGCACTGTTCTAGTCTTTGCATACAAACTGTGTGTGTGTATCTGGCTGTTCCTTTTTTCCCTTCTATGTGTGTGTGTGTGTGTTTCTCAGCATATTTTGCTGTTAGTTAAACATGCATTGAAAATGTGAAGCTTTCAAAGAAAACAGCTTCTCCATTCATATCCTGAGTTCAAAATATTGTTTACAGGTCTGCAAGTAGTGATAGGTTATAGCCAAACAACCTCTGAGGTGGCGATGCAGACCTGTCAAGCTCCAGCTTGAGTGTGTGTGTTTGTGTGTCTACAAAGGTACTTTTCAAGGCATTTATCTGTGGGCTTGTTTAGCTGATTTGTGTGCTTGATTGCTGCCTACTGCTGGTGCCATTCATTCGGTAAGCAGTCAAGGTTCATTCGGGTCACTGTGGTTCCTTAAAGACAATGACACTCCAGGCAGCATCTGACATGCCTGTGAGGCTAAGCAATGTCAACAGATGACCTCATGGATGTCAGCGCATTCTCAGCGACACTGAGGACGGTCACAAAAACAGGAATTACATTCATGTCGGAGAATGGACAAATGTCAACAGAAAGTACTGTACCACCGTGAGTGTGTTGGAGATGTTAATGGATGCGGATCAGAGCTACAAGCTTGGCTTTGGGTCTTCCATTTCCAAAAAACAACAGAAATGATTAAAAGCCAATGAAACTCAAGTGTTCTATTATACTTTATGTTGTTTTATGCTCTTGGAAGCATTAGACATCTGTAACTAGCCTTTTAAAAAATGCTTGTCAGGAAGCATAGATCTAAATGACATTGTTCAAGCACGAGTTCATGGAAGAAACAAACAGATCAGACATTATGTCAGTGCGTTTTATAAAATGTTGGATCTTGCACCAGAGTTAACGGGACAAGATACTTGCAAAGATTAATCCATTTGCTTCAGTTCAATTTAATTCAATTCAACTTTATTTATATAGTGATGAATCACAAGTCGCCTCAAGGTGCTTTATATAGGATTGCTTGCTCCTCCTAACCCCTCTGATCTCTTAACTTTACACAGCCTGGTAAATCAGTCACAGTTTCCAAGTCTGCCGTGCAAATAGCTGTCACAGTGAAGATCAGGCCTTTGCTGAAGCTGATGCTAAATTGTGGAGCTGGTAGGAGGAAAAGAATTGCGCTCCAACTGACCGTAATAAGTCTCAGACATTCTCCAGTCAGTTGTGGCACAACTTGTCAGTGATTTGTCTTTTTGCATTAGGGCATTTGACTCAACTGGTTGCCAGCCGGTTAAACTCTGTTTATAATCCTACATAATATGAATATTGCTGAGTGCTGAGTGTCATTTTGAAGAATTTCAGTTTTAAATCTGTAGGTTTTGGCTGAACTCTGAATGTAAGTAGTACATTTCTGTTTAATGTGAATATCTGTGTACAGTGTGTAGACAGGAAAAGATTTGCAATTGTCAATTCAAATCAATAGTTGCCTCAAGGAGCATTATACAGTAAGGAAGAGACACTAAAATAATACAAAGAAAACTCCAACAATTAGACAACCCCCTACGAGCAATTACTTGGTGACAGTGGAAAGAAAAAAATCCATCATAACAGGAACAAACTTCCAGCAAAATCAGGTTTAGGTTGGGGCGGCCATCTAACGTAACAGGTTCAGGGTGAGGGAACACGCTGTGGAAGAGAGCCAGTGATTAATAATAACTATTGATTAAATGCAAAGAGATCTATAAACACATAGTGAGTGAAAAAGGTGAGTGAAGAAGAAACACTCATCGTGTGCATCATGGGAATCCCCCAGCAGCATGACTAAGGGAGGATTCAGGGTCACCTTTATTCTTTATTTATTTAAATGGGACCGTACAATTTAACATAGTCCAAGTATAGAACATGAAGCTGATGTAACGCACCTGTAGCTATCACTAATTTTCAACCACTGTCTCTTGTTGGATTTACAATCACAATACAAACATTTTACAACCTGATCCAGCCCTAACTATATGCCTTATCAAAAAAAGGGAAAATTTAAGCTTGTTCTTAGAATTAGAGAAGGTGTCTGTCTCCTGAATCCAGAGAAGGAGTTAATTCCACGGAAAGAGGGCCTGAATGCTGCAGGCTCTGCCTCCCATTCTAGTTATAAATATCCTAGGAACTACAAGTATGCCAGCAGTCTGAGAGCAAGGTGCTCTATTGAGGTGATACTATGGTACTATGAGGTCTTCAAGATAACATGGGGCCCTATTATTCACCATAGCACCATATTTCCACAGATTACATGTAATAGTAATCGGTAATCGGTCTGCTATCAGTTGCAAACTGCTATCAGTTGCAAACTGATAGCAGACCAACCCGCCTTATTTCTGTTTCAAAGAGGACAAATGACTCCAAGCGGTCGCAGTGTCTTCAAAGCAACCATTTATAGTTTATTGCTATAAATTTGCTCATGCTGCGGCTTTTAACTAATGTTTCTCTAGAGTGAATCTGCTATTAATCTTTTCATCTAAATTTTTTCCACAATTCTACCTAAAATCATGGATGCTTGATTTAACCAAGCTAAATCACTCACACCGTGTTTGCCCTTCACCACATTTCCAAAATAACATAGAAGTTAATTTGCAGAAAGTCTTCACTGAAGGCTGTGAAACACAAAGAAATTCTCAAACTAGAAAAGGCATGAGGCATTTGTATGGAATGAAAATCATTATGAAAGTTGACACTGATGATAGGAGTGTACACTGAGGTGTGTGTTCATTCCACCCCAATATATATGTGAGCATTTGCACAGCTGATTGAGCAATATTATTATCAACCTGCTTGCATATGGATAGACACATACCACAGCCATAGTCACCTATGTTATTAACCTCCACTCCCAACAGACGCTCTTTGGAAGGAATGTGAAGGAATGAGCAATGCCTCCAAAGATTTCTGTCTCTCAAGACCTGACAGACCGTGTAAATACACCAGACAGGCTAGAGGGTTCAGCTCTTCGGTGACATCTAAATTAAAGGCTGCTACTGCAGATCGCATAGCTACTGAAGGAGTCTAAATAGGTATTCATCATCCTATCTCAGGTGTACAGCATACAGCACTTGCTTGCTTGACTTTGTGCACAGAAATACGATGAATTGATTGACTGTAATCTGTGTCCCACATGAGCACACAGTCAACTTGCAAGCCTGGAAAAGTTTAGCTGCCTTGAACTAAACTTACCTTAACTAAAGGTAGCATATTATATTAACATCATATCAGCATTTCAGTTTTATATACAATGATTATTGCCAATTCAGGTATGATTCTGGGTTACATGTATTACATAAATACACTTACTCAAACAACATGAATTGAAACTTTTTAGCATTTAGCTGTATCTGCAAAGCCCTTCTCATTTTTATTCTCTTCCGCTTTTCTTTTATTACTGCCCGTTTAACCAGGGTGCTTGTCCAACATTACGTGTAGAAAATCACGAACACGTTGGCTGCCTTGCTGGGAGAGAGAGAGCATACAGTCTATATCGGCCAGAGTGACAGAGTTATGACTGATGAATGGGTTCCAAGAACTCACTCGTGTTTACCTGTAATATCACCGCTCAGAATTACCTCATTCAGGCGACTTAAAGCGTTGTGAGAGAGACGTGGCACTCAGGGAATGCTGAATTCAAAGCCGCTGGGGAATTCTGAAACAGCAAAAAAGACGAAAGAGTCTGAAAACTTTCTATCAGGTTTGACAGGTGATTCTGTACATGCAGTTTTACAGTGGAGGAAACAAATATTTCAACTTCCAGCTGAATTTGGAAGTTTGCTCACTTTCAAAGAAATCAACAGTCTCTCATTTTTATGGTAGTTTCATTTTGAGTCAAGTCAAAGCTCCGGCTCCCTCCACAGATTTCCTTGCACCTTGTGGGCACTGCAAGATTTCAATCCATAGTAGTGTGTTACCAACGATGTTCTTGGTGACTGTGGACTCCATTGCCTTCAGATCATTAATAAGCTCCTCCTGTGTAGTTTTGGGCTGATCCATCATACTCAGCAGGGGATCAATAATAGTAATAATAATCATTTTTAATGTTTTCTTTTAGTTTTTTCACTTGACTAACGGTAATTCTCTGATTGGTTTGAACAGCTGCTGTCATCGCTGGGGTGAAAAATAACTAGTGATCCCAACATGCCAGAGTCAGATTTAAAGGTTTAAACGATTTGATCTTCTGTCATAATTACAATGACAACATCATTGCTCTTACTGACTGCTGACCTCTAAACTGCAGCTGACCTGTAATGGCATGCTTGTTTTCTTTATGATGTCCGTGCCATTCTGTCACTGGTCAAAATGGGAAAGAGAGAACCAAAAGCAGGAGTGAAGCAAAAAAAATGTGTTTTTTAATTATAGTATACTGTAACTTAATAAAAACACAATTTTCCATTTCTGCCCTTTGTGCATTCAGTTTGTGGCTGCTAATATCGGAAATAACAAATGAAACTCGCCAACTGAACCAAATTGCCAAGGCACTCCAAATCTTTGCTGTTTTTTTGTTTTGTTTTGTTTACTTGTTTGTTTGTTTGTGCTTGGCAGTGTCCATAGAAAAGCATTCAAGCAATGATCCCCTAGAAACACAATGAGCCCCGCACATACCAGGTATATAAGGTATAAGCAGTGAAAGCAATTTGTGTTAATTATTTCACAAAATCAGTTTTGAATATACCAGCTAATATATCTAATTTGCAAACCACATAATTTAATACTAAATTACCAACGACAGTTCATGGCGAGTTTGGATTTTTCTAGATGCCAAACCTGGAGGGCATAACCAAGCTTTTCTGCAGCCTGACAGTAATTTTTACTAGGGCAAAGGTTGTGGCTAGTCTAGGCTAGTGCCTTTAATCACTAGTACACAACTTTTTGAACCATATTCTGGAATACAGATTAATTGCAGTTTTTATTATAATTATTATATATATATACCTATACATCTTTGATAAGGTTTATCCTGTTGCTATATGCTCAAGCTGCTGGGAGACTTCTCATGAGGCACTTCACATCTACTGTCCTCTTTTCAGTCACAATGTTTATATGAATAAATCCAGGATGGCTAGATGTGATGTGAGACTAGGCAGCAGAATGACTTTGCTGAAGCCAAAGGATCCTGATCCCAGATGCTTCTGACAAAAATGGCCTTAACTGATGCCCCAGGAGTGACATTGGGCTGGGTGTCCTGGGGTTATTTAATGGATATAGCTGAAAAAGTGAAACAGTTCAAAATACTTCTCAATATACTCTTAAAGATAGAATACTTTTTAAAAAAAATTTCTGGGTCTATGCATGCATGTGCAGGTGTGTCCTTGTGTACAAAGTGCAAATAAGATGATAAGTGATCCATTCTGAAGCAGAGCCAGGACTCCTTCCTGTGATGTAACAGCTAATGACAGTAAATGAGTCTAAGTTCTTTGACGGGCAGATCAGTGGCTCTCAGAGGAAGAGAGACCGTGGTTCACTCTAAGTGCTGTGTTGTTATTTCTGAAGTAAATGGAGTTTGTTATCACAGCTTGGCCTCCCCCTTGCTCCCCCTCCTTCACTTTGCCGAGCGACAGAGCAAAACTCCTGCTGCGTTTCTCATGCTAGACACCCCATGCCGGCACACACAAACATGGGGTATACGTGTTCTTATGTAAAGGATGCTCACAATCCTGCAGCAACATATGCATGCATATAAATAAAATAAATTCAGGTAAAGTGAATGTGTTTGAGATATGAAGAGCCCATGGCGTGCGACTCGCCTTCCACCGCCATGAGTATGCTTACATGCAGCTTATCTGATCTGCTTATCACTTTGGTAGACAAGAAAACACACACACGCACACTCCCTCTCTCTTTTGCTCTCTTTTTGGTATGTACTAATGTAACTAGTATTTTGGCAGGTGTTCCCCAGTTTTCTTAATCGAGATGAGATAATCTTCCTTTTGAGGAACCACACACACACACACACATACACACACACACACACACACAATGTGGAAAATAACCAACAGCATTTGCTTAAGCACCCTTCTGATGTTAAGCTTAATGACGAGTTATTGAACAGTTATAAAGACAAGCAACTGTTTAACCGTCTGAAAGCCATCTTGCTGGAGAGTATTTTTATTTTACATATTTTAAGTGACTGATGATAACTGAGGCGTGTTCAGCCTTCCATACTTGGCTGTCTTTGGAACATTTCTGCCTTAAAAGAAAACAATAACATCAACCAGCTGAGCAGGTGAGTCACTGAGTGTCGTGCGTCACTCTGTAGTTTGGTTTTCACCGTCCGAACCAACATTATACAAAGGAATATCTTGCTCTGCATACCAGCCCGAGCCTACATACGCAAAGAGGAGGCAGGAAATACTGGTGTGATGTATGTGGACATGGCAACTGTAGTGAGGCAGGAGATCCATCATCCTACGCATGCAGAGACATGGCTCTGAAACACTGCTCAGGTGCTTTAGCTGAATGCTGATGTAGCTTTTCCCCCAGTAAAAGTTGATAAGGACATTGCTTTTCTCAGCTTGTAAAAGGCAACATTTTCTTTTTCCTGATATTTTCAATTAATGGATCCAGTTAGGAGCCTCATGCTTACACATCTCATCTGGTTTGTGAATGCAGTTACTAGATAAGATTTTCCACTGGCAGCAGTTGGATTACATTTCAGAGTACACAAATAACAGTGTGATAGATCAATGCAAGTCCATTGCGTGTGAGGTATGTGTGTGTGTATCTGAAGGCCTCACAGTATAAGGGAATCCTTACAAGACTGGCAGATGTCACCAACTGCAGCCTCAATGTTTCAATCCCCATATTTCTGTCCTCACAAGCCCAAAAAATGTTTTTGTTTTTATGTTTACGTTCTCATTTTCATGCTAGTTATTCACTTCCTAATACGCACACACTATGAAGACCAACTTTTGGCAAATAAGTGCCACTTCAGTGACCAATATCCAGTAGCATTAACAGTTATCAGTTACCTTTAATGTTTTGCTGCAAGGATGTGAAAATAATACCCAATCATTAAACACTTGCCAAAGTATGCAAAATAGCATTTACGGTAGTTTCTTTTATAGTAGGCATCTTCGGGACCCTGTTTTGATGACAGATTCACAAAGTGAAAATAGTACTAGCAGGTTAACACATATATGCTGGAAACCTTGTCAGACTGAGGTGGTTTAAGTTTAAAAGGGGGAACGTAATGATCAACACAGTGTTGCTGTGAAGATTCGTATTATTCCTCTCTTGATCAGAATTTGAAAATAAAAGAAATTATAAACTCAAATGTTCTGTAACACTGAGTGTCAACAAAGATCGCCTGATGTGGAAGAATAATTTTTTTTGATCAGCTTGTTTATCACATGCCATGTGCAGTGTTGGGTGTAACACATTACATTGTCCTCATATTACGTTGTTCTGTAAAGCAGTAATGTAATGCTGTACTAAACTGAGCAATCACGCATCAGTTACAGTTTTGTTATTACTCAGTTATTACATACTCTCTTGCCTCACTTACAAGGTTTGAATAATCTTATCTTAAAGACCTGATAGTTCTAAGTCACCTGAATAAAGCACTATATTCTCAACTGCTGGTTTACTTGTGGTTCCTAGTGTATTTAACAGTAGAATGAGAAGCAGAGCCTTCAGCTTTCAGGCCTCTCCTCTGTGAAATCAGCTCTGGCTCTAGATTTGGGAGAGAGATGCTATGTCTACCTTTAAAATTAGGCTTAAAACTTCTCTTTTTGATAAAGCATACAGTTAGGGCTGGATCAGGTGACCCTGAATCCTCCTTTATTTATGCTGCAATAGGCCTCGCAGCAGTTTTCCTTCTTCAACTCTTCTTCTTCTGTGTTTATACATGATTTTGGCATTTAGTTATTTTTAGTCAGTGTCTTTTAGTCTTTCATGGTGTGTCTTTGGTTCTGTCTACCTTTCCCTCACCCTGAACCAGTTGCGGCAGATGGCTGGTCCTATCTGAACCCCCTGCTGGAGGTTTCTTCTTGTCAAAAGGGAGTTTTTCCTTCCAACTCTCACCAAGAGCATGCTCTTAAAGGGTAATCTAATTGTTTGACTTTTCTTGCATATTATCTTTTTTCTAACCTTTAACCTTTTTTTTTTTACAGTTTAGCAAAACTCAATATTTGTTGTCCACTTTTGTAATCCTTTTTAATTAAACAATAGTCAAACATTAGCTTTGAAAACTCAAAGACATGTCGCACAAAACATGAAAAAATAAGGCAACTGATTGCCTAATCGAATTGAGTACTGCTGAATTTAACAGCTTAAGTATATTTCTTTAGTCGGACAGTATTTTCTTGGCTTCCACCAATAACATAATAATGTTTGGTTAACATTCATATTCAAAACAATGACCATCATAAATTTCTTGTAGTCCAGTTGTTAAAACATTAATTTTTTAATACAACAAAAGCAAAAAACATGAAAAACACGATAATTGGCTCTGATGCAGTGATTCAGACTCTGAGTCTCAATCTCAAGTTGTAAAAAGAGCAAGTTGACAATACAGCAAAGTGTAAGGGTTACTTCAAGGTTTGACCTGCCAGCATCTTTGCTATGATGACTTCTCTTTGGTTTAACCAGCTCATGTCACTTACCTAACTACTCCTGGCCATTTTCATCAGTTCCAAAATGTTCTTTAACTCCTTCACCTTAAAACTGTAAAAGAAAAAAATCAAATACTTTAGAATAACACTGTCTATGGTTTAAAAATTTAGCAGTCTGTCTCAGCTACTATGGAGAACTAAGTCGGTTAGCTAACCAGAAAGTGGCTGTGTTAGCTTATTAGCTGTTAGCTTGTTAAATGTTAGCTGCCGCTAAAGGAGAATTGCTTTTTTGACATTTCACTAAAGTGGTTTGGAAAAAAGAAAAATTTAAAGAACATTTGAATATTTACTGTGATACAAACATTGTTGGCAACGTTCAACAGTGATGAATGCAGAGCCACTAGAGGCGGGTAGATCGATTCAAATACCGAAAGCATTGATAACAACGCTAGTATTGGTATTGGATCAATACTAGTGTGACACGTTTGATACTTTGTTTCTATCCTATCTAAGTTCAGTATGTACCTGACTGAGATATGTGAAATTTATTTATTTTTTCAAAATGCATAAAAAGCATTTTCATTTAGTGGTCGTTAAAATGTGTTTGCAAATGTCTGATGATTCATGTCATAAATCATGATACACTGCCCTCACCTACATAAGCTGCCTTTATAGAATAAAAGTATCAGTATCGGTACTGGTATCGTCAATACTGGCCCTATATGTACTTGATTCTATCGATACCAAAATCTGCAGTATTGCACATCACTGAGAGCCACCTATTGTTTCTGGACTTTCAAAGAGTCTTCAGTGGTTAAAACACAATGAAAACTATTTGTTAAGCTTTGTGCACGATGTAAGTGCAAAAACTGGTCAACACCTACATTTTGATTTCTAAGAATCGAAATTATATGAGATGATGTTTGGGGTCAAATTGACACAAGGCATCAAAACCTTCCAAAGACGACTGTCATGTAATTAAATTGAATAAGTAAAATTCAATGATATTTTTAGGTATTAGGCACTTACTATGCAAAATAGCTGAAGTTGATCGAAAATAATAAGTTGAAGTAACTCAAATGGAAGAAAATGTTAGATGAACTTAAGCTATTTGAATTAATAAAATCAAAATCAAATCAAAATGTATTTATATAGCACATTTAAAAACAACAATGTCGATCAAAGTGCTTCACAAATTAGGAAATAAATAAGATAAGACAAATTTACCAAACAGCAACACAAGACAAGACAAACTTAGAAGCCAACCAAATGATAGTCAAACTAGGTATGACTGTTTTTTAAAAAGGACGTTTTAGAAGTTTTTTCTTACAAAGCAAGTCATTATATTAGTACAATAATTCACTAAAAAAATCAAAAAGGCATCTATTACACACACACATCATTAAGAGGTCCAGTCCAATGACTTGATGGCTCTTGATGGCTACAGCTCTTTTAATCCTTGTTTAATCCAGTTTAAATCAACTTCATAATTCTTCCATAGTCGGATATTAGCAAGACAGTTAAAACAGTGACACATGCAAATTGACACGATAATGTGAATTTGCTGATGTTGTTTGTTTTTAATAAAGACAGACCTGAAGCAAAGACCAGGCTTAGGAGAAACCAGGTGGTCTTTGAATTTAGGTGCTGCATGAAAAGACAGAGATTTTTGATGTGCTGTTTTCGCACAAATCCCTACAGTATTAAAACATGATCTGTATACTGTGATGCAGAGACATAGGGTTCCACTGCATGGGGTATGCACCTGACCGAGGCCGTGCTGATGAACTGAGTGAGTGCTCACACCTGGGACACATGCTCAGGTGAATTTGGAGAGACTGTCAATCACAGTCTCCGTTGCCCCACAGCAGCAATCTGCCAGTTTAAATTTACTGCCCTGTTTAGTTTAAAACCTGATCTTAGTTCTTAGATCTGTCCTATATAAACATGCAACCACCTATTCTACACTTTAATATGCGGACACAGACACACGGGCATGCACAAACGTGCACACACACTCAGATTATCTTGGATGTTTATACAGAACAATTCAAGCACAGATCTGATAAGACTTATCTGATCCGAGAGAACAGCTCATTAAATCAAGTGTAAGAAATTCTCACGCACCTGTGTACTGCATCGAGAATGTATTTGCTCTTTACTAGAGAAATACTGTAGCATGTTTATCTCTTTGTTTTCCAAATGACATAGCAAACATGTTTTTTGTGCCCTTTCACCACCACATTCCTCACCCTGACATTTTGTCTTACACAGTATTCCATTAATTCTCAAATTTCAGTGAAATGGCAACAGTAACAGATTGCACAGTAGCATTAGTTAATTCCAAAAACAAACAAAATGAATTTAATCTGCTTTATAGTGGCAATATGATAAGATAATTCTGGCATGCTCTGAGGTCTCAGCTCATCTGTATCACCTGTTTTAGCTACAATGGACAGCAGATATGAAAGCTTTTGATGTGACTTTTTATTTGGTTGTTTGTTTGCTTCATGAAACACCAAAAGAAATCCTATGATGAAGGAGCTCAAGCGCTGTCTTGATAATAAGACATTTTTGCCTGCACAACAAAATCTCTTAAAAATACAAGACAGATTAAATATCCTAACATCTGCTCGGTCACCATCTGGGGTTAGGATGGGATGTGCAGTTTTTGCCATATACAGTCATGTGGAAAAGAAAGTTCTCAAAGGACTATGTGCAGTCCTGTTATAAACTAGGTACAGCCCTAGTTAGTTTGTAGAGCCACGTTTTGGTTTTCTGTATGACTTTAGATCTTGTGGAGGAATTTATGGCCCACACTTCTCTACAGTGTTCCTTCAGGTCATTGAGGTTTGTGGGCATTCATTTATGCGCATTTCCCTTTAGATCCCTCAAGAGTATTTCATTTGGGTTGTGTTCTGAATTTTGACTGCGCTGTTGCAACATCTTACAACATCTTGTAACATCTTCATTCTTTTCTTTTTCAACCACTGAGGATTTGATCTTTGTCTCGTCGCATGAACCAGTTTCTGCCAAGCTTTAGCCGTTGGACAGATGGCGTCACTTTTGACTCTGTGGTACACAGGGGAGTTCAAATCAATGACTGCAAGGCACGCAGGTCTTGTGGCTGCAAAACAGCCCAAATTACCACCCCTTCACCACTGTGCTTGACAGCTGGTATAAAGTGTTTGTGCTGACGTGCTGTGTTTGGATTATTGCTAAATGTGACATTGTGCTGTATAGCCAGCCCGCTCCTCTTTGGTTTTGTCTGTCCAAAGGACAATGTTCCATAAATTTTGGTCTGTTCAGATGTAACTTTGCACCACAATTTATCTTTGCAATGTTCTTTTGAAACAGAAGAGGCTTTCTCCTCGCAACTCTTTCAAATAAACTGCATGATCCTTGTATTTGTTCGCTAACTACCAAAACTTGGAAGAACATTTAATCATTTAAAAAAAGACATATTCTGATTGCTTAGGGTTAGAGTGAAGGTTAGGGTAGTGTCATCACTGATCACCTTAGGGGGTTAACTGGTTAAATGGTAAATGGCCTGTATTTATATAGCACTTTACTTGGTCCCTAAGGACCCCAAAACGCTTTACACGTTCAGTCATCCACCCATTCACACACACATTCACACACTGGTGATGGCAAGCTACATTGTAGCCACAGCCACCCTGGGGCGCACTGACATATTCATGGTTAAGTACTCATGAATATTTATTACCATTATTACTTCCGTGTTTAAATACTGCACCTACAAAACCCAAAACTACAACAGATTTAAATTTGGCTCTAACGGCTCTAACACCTTGTGCAACAATACACTGCTTTCAGCCCTCATGGATCATAGGAAATCCTGTTTTCAACACAAATAAGTACGTATTGATTTCACCACCTACTTAAAATTTGTGCTGCAATCATCAACGTCTGTGTTAAACTCAACCACCCTTCATGTTCAAGGGTCCCAATATGTGTCCATATACCATCAGTGCAGGCCTGATGCACGAGCGGAGTCTGTGGGTACATGATGATCCACAGATGGGATGTAGATAATATTTAGTCATTCATCAAATAGTAAATGGTAAATAGTAAGTGGGCTGGTAGTGATATAGCAGTTGCAGTTAGGGGGGGCAGGAATTGAATCACTAACCTTTTAGCAGACTACCCCGTCTACCGCCTGAGCCTCGACATGTGGCCTCATAAAGATACAATAAAATGTAAACAGGATAAAAGTGAAGCAGAATATTTCTTGATGAGTTTGTTGTGAAAACGGTCCGGAACAAAAATACAGTTGAGTGTTTTCAATGTGGAGATTGCACAAACACATTTTTGGCTGGCAGAAGCTTGTTTGAAGCTCAGAACTGGTATATGATTGATTGTTCGGAATACTGTATTGTCATGTACTATGCTGTAGTTGCGCCACATGGTCAGATCAGATCTACAGCCCCGCCTCTTTGACGTCACGCGCCTCGCCGAGCGTGCCAGCTCTCTGAACTGACAGAAGATGCCCGCATACGCTGGCATGTTATTGTCGCATGCTTGATAATCAAGCAACAACAGAAACGGTGCAGCGATGAGGAGACTGATAGCAGGCAGCCAGCCGCTGTGGTGGAGCTGCTCTACTGAATGTGCGGAAGAGGTGAGAAGAAGAAATGTGATAACATTGTTGTTACATCTCTGGTGCAGATTGCTTGTAAAGTACATAGTGCTGAGGAATACAGTGGAGCCAAAGTACATTTTTAGCTTTCTTCTTTTTTTTTTGAAGTTACATCTCTAAGTTGGTATCACAGTTGACAATCTCTGATCAAAGGGAACATACCATGAGGAAGTCTGGAATGACAGAGGCATGTTACAAATTATGTATTCGAAAGCATTTAAATTCATATGACATCCAAACTTAATTGTTAATGGAGACAAATATCATGATTACATTATGTAAAGTTCTTACAGAATAATGTGAACAAAAGGTTTTGTTCAACTTGAATTTCCAGTCAGATTAGGATTTCATGTGCTTAAAAATAAACTTTTAAGTACAGCTTTACAGATTTACTAACAGTGTATAAACCTTCTAAATCTTGTAGTATTCTTCTAGTATTCATTACTAGACTACTCAACCCAGTCTACCTCCCTAACCACAGCTGCATATCATATGACCTTCTAAAGATGTGAAACATGAAAAGGTAAGCAGCAGTATAAAATCAGAATAATAAATAAATCAGAATATAAAGTTTTAGTCAGCTTGGCAGCATAATAGCATTAGCTCACAGCTAAAGCACCGCTGGTCAGTTGACAAAATGATTCATTTTCCTCCTTATTAACATGTCCCTGTCCATCGGGGCCATTGAATAATGCTGTAATAATTCCCACCATTCAGCAACTACTTGAATGGAATATGACTCCCACTGACATACATTTTTGAAAGGAATCTTTTTACCGTATGAAGTCATGATACAGTAAATCAAGACGTCATTCATAACTTTATGTGTAGCTGCATATTGCAATAATATTATCACTCATTGTACACTATTTGGAAACCTATGCAATTACAAATCATGACTTTAGAAATAGGAGAAGATGCAATGTGTTGACAGTATAGTCAAGGCAAATTTAACTCATCAGTGCATCATTTTGGCAGTGGACATAAACTGTGTACTGCAGATTGATGTAATATGAACATAGATCAACCGAGCTGACAATGCTTTGAATTACCCAGAAGAAGCTCACCATATTTATAACATATAGAAAAAAGTATTGTGCCAGACCTCTCCATTTCTGAATTATGGTATTTTTGGTCCCTTTGCACAGGTGTGTAAAATCAAACACCTAGTAGTGCAATTCAATTGAATTCAGTTTTATTTATATAGTGCCAGTTGTGATGACATTGTGGGCTAAGAGCTGAAAAAAACTGAAAAATGCCCAACAATCAGATGACCCCTTATAACCAGGTGTTTTAGCAACAGTGGGAAGGAAAAATTCCTTTTTAACAGGAAAAAACCTCCATCATAACCAGGATCAGGGAGAGGCGGCCATCTGGCAAGACTGGTTGGGAGTGATGGGAGGAGGACAGGACCCTCTGCTGGCTTTATGTTTTCAGTCCAGTCCTTGTACCTCACAATTTGTTCCAATTTCTTTAACAAAATCAATGAAAAATCCCTAACATAACAGTTTGACAGGCATAAAATAGTATTTTTGCACCAACAAGGTGATTTCTAAAGAGCCATTAGCTGAAAATCTGGCATATCTCGGCATGGTGTGCAGTATGTCCTTTGTGAATTTGAAGGAAACTGGAGGACAAAAGAAGAAGTGACATGCCTGAAACTTTCTACAGCAGATGAACAGTGTCTATAAGTCACATCTTTAAGAAACAGAAGTCATACATTGACCTGAGAGATTCATCTGGCTCTTCAGTTCTTCTACTGTTCTCTGAAGTCTCATCACAAATGGTCTCACTGGAAGACTGGCTGACAAGAAGCCGTTTTTAACAAAGATAAATAGGGAGAAAAGCTGATGTGTGCTAAAATTACACAAGCACTAGACTAAAGTGTGGCAATCAATGGTAACAGGTCTTATGGAGTGATGAAATTTGAATTTTTTGGTTCAGGTGGATTGATGAATTTATGAATGTAAATGCAGAAGAGTCAGATTCACCAAACACCATCCACATTGCAGTACAATCTGGAAAACATCTGACTGGCAACAGATTCATTGTGTCCTTTAAGAAGCCTTGAGAATTATTCCTGAAGACTATTTAAAGAAAATACAAGTAAGCTTTCCTGAGAGAGTTCAGGCTGCGTTGAAGAACAAAGGCGGTCATAGAAACTATTGACGTTCAAGTAGATTTCGGAAATCTGTTTACCTTATATACTATGTGCTCCTGTATATATTTCTGCATGCTTGCTTCAATCAATCACTAGACCTGTTTCCTAATGCACAAAAAACCTTTGCACAACACTGTAATCTGTATATCCAAGAGTACATTCAATGTTTTATCTTTAGTTCTGCCAAAGTGAACATTATGGCACACTCAAGCAAAATAAATGTGCATTTGTGACTTTATGGCATAGTCTCATTTATTGTCAACGTGGCCTGAGGCACAAGTTAGAAGAACTCCATGAGGTGGCTATTTAATCCTCAGTGCCACACCTCACATTTCAAAAAAAAAGAAAAAAAGAGTGGCACTATAAATAGACTAATCGCTATTATTGAGGACCCATACTTTCATGTCATCGTCAGTGTTTCTATAAAGTCACTGGGTTTGTTACACCATCGAATCAATTCTCACTGACATCATAGACTGCATTCCTGTGCAAAATCTGACAGCAGTAATGCGATAAATCATCCGGAAAATACACATAGACGCACACACACACCATATATCAGCACAGGTGCTAAGCAAGAGAATGGGAGGGAGTGGAGAAGGAATGGGTGGGGGCTTTAAGTTAAAACCATAATTACGGGCTTTGTGTTATTTTTAGAGCTGCAGTCAGAGCACTAGCATGAGGAATAAAAACAACAGAAACTTCTGCAGAGCTTAAGACACAGACAAACATGTACTTGTTACCTTGTATCTAAACCCATGTGAGTAATGTCAGACCTGATTCACTTGCCCAGGATTACAGGCAAAGACTAAATACTGTAAAAGCAAGGAACTTAAAATTAGCTTTGTTTTTGACTGGAGGGAACCCCCTGTATCTGGTGATCCCTGTGCTATTGATATCTGTCATAACAACATTACACGAGAACCAGTTTTTAATAGCACCTACACACACACACACACACACACACACACACACACACACACACACGCCTAACCTCAACTGCTTAACACACACGCGATAGTATACTCTCAACAGTGACTCACAGCTATTACCTGACACTATTTACCATTGCGAAACACTAGCTGGGTTACCCTCAGAGTCCCATACTGTCAGTCACTGTTTCCTCATATTTCACACTAATCCTTTTTTCAGACAAACATGAGTGAGCCGCTAATGGCACAAGTATGTTTGGACATGTTGGTTTGAATGACCAGTCTGCATGTGATGAATGATCTGTCACACTCCCTGTGCATAAACTATCGCCGTGCACAAATGTTCCTTACAATAACTCAGGTCAGTGTGATAAGATAGGGGCTGATGGGACGACGGAAGTCAGGGACAATCTCAGTCCAGGTAACATGCTCAACCTGTAATTAGAAAAGAAAAAGAAACGCAAGGCGAGTTACGTAAAATGCTACCTAACCATTGCTTAAAGCAGAGAGGTGTATGCTATTGTTGGAGCGAACCCTCACCTACCTTAAAAATGAGAAATACACTTGTCATGTGATGTGTGTAGGTGTAAGGAATGTATTTTTCCATCTGGTAAATCGTGAGCCACTATGGCCTTGGTCACATGAACAAGCGCAGTGCCATATTCAGACACAATGATTGAGAAATGAGCATTTAGAGGTAATGGATTGTGTTAAGTTTAAGAAAAACAAACAAATGTACTTCAGGCCAAAAACCCCTATAGTATTTGTCTTGTGTGGCAGTTACTGTCGTGTGTTTTAGGGTGTGATAAAACCAGAGATGACAGTGATATTGGATTATTTATTCCCCCTCAGAATTGCGAAGTAGACAATGTAGACAAAGAAATACTCAAGTAAAAGAGTTATCTTCTTCTTTTAGGGGTCATCACGGTGGATCATCTGCCTCCATTTTCACCAACCGTGAGCATGTTCGCCTTCACGACATCCATCTTCTCTGTGGTCTTTTATTTTTCTAGGTGTCCCCAGAGACTTATTATACCTTTAATTTTTTACCAAAAGTGCAGGACTTTATGAGTGATCAGATTAAGCAGAAATATAGAGATACAAAAAACATTTTCCTGAAGATGAAAGAAAGATAAAGGTAGGTGTTTTACATTGAAAAACTGCTACTGGCTCTAGAAAAGGCAACAGCTGCAGGGACCCGAAACTTTAAAAAGTGACAGGGGCACTGCTGCTGACACCACGCAGTCCACACATCAAAGATGAAATGTATATTGTTTTGTTACCAGCAGCTGCAAATGAATCGGACTTGATATTCAGACTTTGCCGAGACACAGACGGCAAGTTAGCGAAATAAGAAGATGCGGGGTTGTGATTGCAGCAGCAGGCCTCTCAACCAAAGCTCCTTTCCCTCTCTCACACATGGACCACCTGGGTGATCTGTTTATGGAAGCCATCCCAGCTTCTGGCCCAGAGCACATTCGAGCTATTCATGCCGCTTTTGTTTAAAGAAAGTCAATTTATAGAGTCTACTGCACAGGCAGTATGCAGATTAGAAACAGAGAGACTTGTCCAACCGGGGCAATGCTTTCAATCTGGACATAAGGCAGCTCAGTCCTATAACGTAACCACAAGGACATTACAGGCTTATTTCACTGTTTCGGATTAACATTAGTCCTTTGGTGGATTACATATAAGAGAACTCTCTTAAATCTCCTGAAATCTTACAAAATTCTTCCATGATCCTAGAGGAACATTGTGTAAACTTTGATTATTTTTTTCTTCAATGCCGGTAGGAGGAGCAGGTATTATGCGTATGAGTTTCGTGCGAGGCCAAAGTGTTTCCACAGGTTAATTTGTAGGGAGCAGCTCCGACTGTTATCACGCACTGCAGAGCACTTTGTTTTGCTCCTGCCGTGAAGAGTGTTTTCGAGCTAACCCAAACACGGTCTATAGTAACAGTGATATTATCTACCTGAGAACGCGGGGCCCACCTGCGGGGCTCTGACACAGCGAGAGAGATGTTTTACCTCGTCTGCACGAATGGGCCCGGAGCAGAGGAGGGAGGCGGTGGGATGGGTGGGGGGGTGTGGGAGGAACGACACGGAGCGGCGGGGGAGGGAGGCGGTACGGAGGCTTTTACACGCTAACACGCATGATGCTGTTTGGGCAGGTTGAGCCTGCAGACTCGCTGACTTTTCATCAGCTAGTTTTTCTTTGCCTTAACGGCCACACTATAATTAATCAGATGTCTGGGCTGGATAGGCACGCAAGGGCTGGGTTCAAGACCTTTTGTTTGGATAGATGCCTGGTCAGGTGTGTAGCTGTATAAATAGTTACCGCCTGTTTTCTCACAACGCCTTAAAGAGAAAGTTCAATTAGAGTGGTGTGACAGAGACACAGCTCTCAACATGACCCAGCTTCACAGTGCAGCAATTATGCTTTTCTTCTTTTTTAGAATAATTGCAGATGGTGGAACTTGACTTTAAGAGAAGTGTGCATCATTCACTGACACATGATTCTATTTTTACTCTCTCTAACCCCTTTGTGAACTGGTAATACTCTCATATCAGCACTTAAACTGGAGTATTTTCCTGTGTTAGACTGACTGTGGCACAGCTGAAGGTCAATTCAGTGAGAGGCATCAGGATAGAATCACACTCTGGTTATCATGCAGTTTACCCATAACTGCCCATCCCAGCAGAGAAGCAAGTGCTGCAGTTTCTGATGCTAAACCTTTGTCCCTCCTCACCATCCACCTGGCAGCTAAACCCGTTTCTCTGGCATGAAGTTGGAGGTAACACATCTTAGACTTAATACATCCAGGCCAGACCCATTTACTACTTAAACAAGAGTAAGAGGATTATGCAAAAACAACACCATGAACTCAAAAAGATAAACACTGACCACTAATTAATTGTTTCACCTTCAACATAGCACGGATAAGGCAGTGAACATTTTATCTTTTGTATTGTCGTCTACAGAAACATTAAAGAGATTAAATGAAGTAAGAAATGTGATCAGTATTTGGTATTGTATAACACATACAAGTGCAAAACTGATGCGTCAGCTAACAAATAATATGGCCATTTATAAAAAAGACTGCAGGCTGGATCTCTGATTATTGATTACGAGCAGATCTTACTGAACTTTTTTAAAGAAATGTGAAATAGTTACACTTCTAAAATACTGGGGTCCTTATAATGGTAGCGTGGAGTAATCTATACCTCAGACATCACCTTCCTTTTCAGTAGGATAAATCCACTGTGTTGTTTTTTCCCCCATTTGATTTGTTGATAGCACAAACACAAGGCAAAGGATTGTTTTTGCAATATAAAATAAATGTTCATCAACATAATCTGCTCTCTACAAAATAATATTTATTTCACACTTTTATACACATTCTCCTCTTACATTATCAGGTATGTTTAACCACCAGATATGTCCTGTATCTTGCAGTGAGACTGCAGCTGTTTACTCCCATGGATCAATGTTGGAGCGGAGGCAGGATATATTACAAGACCTGGGCCAGCTGGAGGTGATTAGGCTTTTTTGTCAGCAAACTTCCTATCCTTAATAGTATTCATTTACAAATTATCACCAGATCAATATCTAATAGCACATTCTACAAACAGTAACATCTGCACGGGAGCGCAGGTTTCTAATTGCCCTTGCAATGAGCCGTGTACGGAGATTAGGAAAGAAAAAAAACCCTCTGCATTTAACATTTGAGTTAATAAAAAAGTCCAGAATTTATTCTCCTCCCATCAAAGGTTAGCTCAAATGGCAGACAGAGTGAAAATCAGACCAAAAGAAAAAAAAATCAAAGTTGAAATTGTTAAGAATTTCATTTTATTTAATTTCAATATTAAAAATCTAAATCTATATCTTTATGATGTATGAAAATGACCGATGGCTTTAAACTGTGCTCAGACTACGTCCACAATGGGTTTTTCAATCAGTAATGAATATGTAATTTAGATTCTGATGTTAATTTAAGGAGGTTAACAAAATTATAGGCATTACAGGGATCGCAGCCATATTTGTACTAAGTCCATGTGTGTCCAGAAACTCAAAGGTAAATGACTAGCAAGCAGTTTCGTGGCCAGATGAGGTCTGTTCCTTTATTATGTCCTGACAAATTAGCAGATGTGACACCTGGAGATGATTCCACATGCTGGACTTGCATTTTGCAGCTTTTCACTGGAATCCTCAAAAAGAATCTTAAAGAAATGTGGATTCAAGTGCAGGAGGCCATCATAAGCTTGAAAAAGCAAAATAAACCTGTCAAAATGATCGTTTTATGAGATGCCAAATCAACAGTCTGGTCAAGTCTTAAAAAGAAGGAAAGTGGGCGACAGTAGAATTCTTTCCTTGGTTGATAAGAAACACTGGAGCCAGCAGGTACCATAGGACGAGAGCCAAGGAGCACCATGGGCAAGTCGCCAGTCTGTCACATGGCTAACACAGAGAGACTGAGAACGAGTCGCGATTATGGTCAGAATAACCAGTAAACCTAACCCCACTAACTGCATGTTTTCGGACTGTGGGAATAAGCTGGACATGACCATGACCATGACCTCTATCCCCCACATATAAGGCAGCAGTAATATGATGGCGCAGATTAACAATAACATGGACACCATGGTCAACAATGCCCATAATTTGTTATCCAGTTATTCTCTCTTGTCAAGGTTAACATCTTCCTTCACTGTTTATTTATTTTTTGATAGGTGGGAATAATTCAAGTAGCAGCCTTAGAGGGGAATAAAGGCAACATAAAATACCAAAAACCACACTTCCAATAATGACCACGCAACAATTATGACCTCTTTGAATAGTTTTTATTTTTTTAAATACTACACTGCTACTAGGCTTAGATTAGAAGTCTACTTTACTTGATGTCAGGTGTGCTGAAAAGTGAATCTGATAGCTGTATGTTAGCTTTTACCTTTACTAATTCACTGATCCAGTCTCAATTGTGCTGTTGTTGCCTTTTTTTTCCACACACTGGAATTCAGTACAACTATCCAAAGGTGCCATTGCCATAACGTCTGTGATGTTGATGTCACTGCCACAGTTTTTGCAAATTATAATAATAGCAACAATAGGTGATTCTTGGTTTCAGACGTTTCAGACATAATCCCTCACATAATCTATCTGTTTACCATACATTGCATGTTGACAAGACATCTCAGTGCAGCCACTGTGAAAATGTTACAATGTAAACCTGCATATTAAATAACACAACCAATGAATTAATTACCTGAAGATGCTTTGATAGGTAGGGGAGACTGGGGATAGTTGTAACATTTTTGACATTTCTGTCTGTAAATTGGAGCTCTTTTAAGGTAGTGGATTCAAAATGTAATGCAAAGTATTTACATGTCTCTGCTATTAAATAGTGCAGCTATTTTCTCTGCAGCACAATTACCCATTGCATGATATGGCCTCAAACACAAAGAGTGAAATGTTACAATTAACCCCATAGTCTGGGTTAGTTGTAACATATCCTGGGGTGAAATGTAACACAATGAAATAAGGGTACTAACAAAACATTAACATGTAATCTTTGTTTATTCAACACATGAATGCACTTAGAGCCATTTATGTAGCTGTGTGTGTGTGTGTGTGACAGAATGCAGAAATCTAGCTTTTGAACATATTCCAACCCCCCAAAAAAGACAAATTATGGAATTTTCTGCAACTGAATATTTCATTAATTTTGGTTGGTCTTCCTTGAGTTTGGCCTCATTGGCTCAGTGGGCATTGTAACCTACAACTCTTGCACCAATTTTGAACATAACAATGAAGCTGAAAAAATGTAGTTGTTCACCAGCATCGCAATTCCATTACTTTTTATCATGGCTTACCTTGGTGTGGTTTGCAAAGTGCTTCAGAAAGATGAGGAAATCTGTTTCTTGCACCCATCCTGATTTATTTCCACTACCAATACTTCCTACTGGTCCATCTCTGACACAGTGGTCTGCATAATGTATGTGTGGGAACACAAACAGTGGAGGAATTGTGTTGCCAATGGCATTAACCGCATATACAAAAGCGACCAGTGAACCTCTCTCTGCTAATGTCATTGCCCCAACTTGTTTAATATAAGTTAAAGTAATAGTGTGGTAAGTTGTAACATCTGCATTATTGTTACAACTAACCCAGACTGTTGCTGTTACAAATGACCCAGACTCCTATAGCCACGAACTAGCTAACATTACAGCCAACGGCTAAAACATTAGCACTAAAGACCTACACAGAATATATCCCCATAGGCATACAAATAACACAATTTAAGTTTGATGAGTTTAACTGCAAAGCAGATAATGCTATTAGAAATTGAGTAGAAAGTAGAAAAACTTACTTTTTGGCATACAAATTACTTTTTTTGTGTTAAATTGTCTGTGTTTGACAAAATGTGCTGATTTTTCACATGTGATAGCAGAACTGAGTTGGGCATGCACAGGATGAGTCACATCATTTGAAACTTAGCCCTGATTGGAGAAATTGGAAGTGTTACAACTGACCCACGTTACAACTATCCCCGGTCTCCCCTACTCTATAAAGTACTGAGTTCAGTTGCTGAGGGAAAGAAATTCTAGTGTTTTTTTTATCTGTTACTTAGCAATAATTGGTAGAGCTGTATTTTACAACCCTACAGTTTATCAATACAGCTTGCTAATGGAGTTAGCCATCATTAGCTATTACGTTACCACTGCACATCCAAATGTGGTCACTTCCCAACATCAGCATGTTCCTGCTGAATCAAATGTGGAGACAAAACCAGTCAGTGAAGTTATGGTGGCTACATAGATATTTTATGCTCAATGTATACACTAATATGTGAAGAACACAATGGTGACTAATAAGGTCTAGTTGGGAATTCGATACTCTTAAATACAATCCTAAAGTGTTTGGACTGGTCTCACTTTTAGAGGCACCATAAGCACCAAAATAGTGTGGACACTATTAGCTAGAAGAAGTTTTGAAACTAAAATGTTTTAGCGTGACTTTGCCTTTGTGTGCTCCTTGGAAACACAGACAGATACCGAACCACACCTTGAATTGCTTCTTGGTTCACTGAAAATCAAAGTCTTTCTTAGCATTCAAAGTTGGTTGCATATATGAACTCAGATTAGTATTTTTTTATTGTATAAAACAGACGGATGACAGAATGTCTGACAGCACTGATTTTTAGTATTACGATGTGAATCCCACAAAACACTGGATCCTAAATTTTCCACCATATTAGTTAATAGTGTCTTGTGTTATGCGATGAACATGGTTTTCTTTTGATACTTTTGAAATGTATCTTTTATGGACACCGAGTACATCACAGTATGTCTGTTTAAACTTAAAATCAACATCTATATATATAAAAAATATTTAGTGCCAAATTAGTATTAAAACACTTGAATGACAGGAGAAATAACAACTAATCTAACCTGCAATTAAATACAGGCTTTTCCTAAAAACTGCATTTTGTATGTTTTCTAACAAATACACAAGACCCTTAAGAAATACTTTTAATAAAAATACAAAGAGATTTGCTGACTAACCAGTAAAAGGTAAAAAGAAAAAAAGAAAAAGAAAAATATAGGCTTGGAGTAGTTCGTTTTACAACCCACACGCTAATGTTATCAATCAGCGAGGTGTTTGTTGGGGTTAACTACGGGATAATTCCTTAGTAACTGCTCAAATTCAGCGCCGTGTTTGCAGTTAAAGCCCTCGAGCGAGATGTTCCACCTCTCAATCAAAGAAATAAGAGGGGCGGTTAAGGTTCAGACAGTGCAGAAATAGAGCTGCGGAGCCTCGTGGTAGGTTGAGAGGCAGGCAAAGCATCTCGTGCAAACCACTATGCGTGAGTAGAGTGTTTGGATCCTATTTCAAGTTTAGACAGAAAAAAGCTGAACGGCTGCCAGGTAAACAGAGCAGCACAGGTACTGATTTGGCCCCGTGTTTATGCTTACACCAAACAGCCTACAGCGCAGTTGAATGGAATTAGGTCCTATCAGCTGCAGCGATAAAGCAAGGTGTCTATGGCTGAGATCAATCATTGCTCCTTTTTCTCCCCCACCCCACCATCCCCTACCCTCCAGCTCTCTATAGCCCCCACCATGCCTTCTACCTCAGCTTATGAGGGGACTCTAGCGTGTGAAGAGTTGAAATGGACGATAGCGGCAGATACGGCACGAGGTATGAAGCCCGTGTGGCCCGCATGGCTGAGGTTCATTGACAGACAAGCCCTAACAGTAACATTTTACCGGCAGGACTAAGAAGTTCACTTTGGTCTGCTGTTCTCTTGAGGGGGTATGTTTTGAATTTTTGGAGATGGCCAACTACCATCTGATATCAGCGTCTACTTACTTACTGGAAGTGTTCTAGTGATGGTGCAGGCTTTGGTTGCAAATTGGTTGCGGTGATGAGCCGGGTCTGTCACATACAGTTGTGTGGTCATGAGCTCTCCAGGTCACGTTGTGTTTTAATCCGAACCATGACCTTTTCCTAAACCTAGCCAAGTAGTTCTAACTGTCAACTAGCACAGAGTTTTGAAAACAAGGTTTTCTTCTGATTGACAGCTTTATGATTTAAATTGTTTACCATAGCAACACTCTCTGGCTGAGTGGGGTGGCTGTGGCTCAGGAGGTAAAGAAGGGCCTCTAAAAGCTAGAAGGTTGGTGGTTTGATCCTAGCTGCTCCAACCTGCATGCTCCAGTCCCCAAGCTGCTCTTTGATGCATTGTGTATGTGAAAATTAGTAAGCACTTAGAAAGAAAAGGGGGCTTGTATGCGAATGGGTGACTAAGGTATGTTGAAAACTTATAAGGCTTGTGTAGAAAAGCTGTACATATGAACCAGTGCATTTACCATTCTTCAGATTTATACAAACTATAGGATAAATTAAATCATGGGATCAGGTCACAAAAGGAGCTGTTTTGTTATTCTGCTATTAATTTGGGCCGAGCATTAGAGCAATGATATAATCAAAAATGTATAGATGCTTACCATAAGGTCATCTGAGTTGACCACATGAAATCACTGAGGTTCTGTAGGGTTCTATATGGACACTTACACCAAGACATGCACTTGGTTCTTTTGCTAGCCAGAGGAACCTGTGAGCCAATCAGTGTCATTTGCACCAATCTGAGGGGAACATCTGGAGCAGGAGCTGGTGAAACAAAGGAGCTGTTTTGCTAATGACACACTTGGACCACCCAAATAAGCACACGGTCTATTTGAAATGACTCTACTATGATGCAAAACATAAAACAAAAGAATAAATAGCAGTTCAGAATTACTGCACTAAGATATTGTGGGTGTCAAAAATGTGTTCGCATATCAAGACAGTAACTGGGTTGGGTTGGGGGGTGTTACAGGGGACTGAGTCACATGACTTTGCATGACTTTTAGGTGCTACCAGTGCCAGGCTGCATTTCACCTGTACTTCACCTGTGCTTCACCTCTTTCTTTAATTACTTTAATTATACATTTGTTGGCTCTGTTTATTTATATGTATCTATTTTCTCTCTCTTTCTGTCTCTTGGTCTGGCAAGGGTGTGCACACCTTAGGTAAGAATGCAGGAAAACCCAAAATAGCAACCTGCAGCTGCCAACTGACTCCAGGATGTGCTGCTTTTTTCTTTTTCTTTTTTTTCATACATATATCTGATTTCATTTATTAATCGCTGACACACATGCTGCACAGATTTATGCACATCAGATGAAAACCATGAGTCACTGCATGTTTTCGTGTCTGTTTATTTGCCTATCAGGTGTCACGGATACATTTTTGATGCTACATGCAGTAGTTCACGGAGTGCATTCAGTGTGGAAAGTTCCTGGGTTATGTATGAAAACAGCTTCATGGGAACTTTGTTTGTCACTGATAAGTGCTCAGGTGTGCCTCTGATTACATGGGCTGAACGCCCCCCTACCAATTTATCTTCCAAAACACAAAGGTTTGATTCTACAGAAGCACAACAAAGCAGGCAGCAAACGCTTAGAAGGCCACATCGTAGGGTAATTACAGTAATCACCGCTTGAAGAATAAACTAGATGGAACGTATGCGTCTTGCTCTTGCATTTTGCCACAGCACATGCGCAATCTCCCACACCCACACACCTGAGAGGACAAACAGCTGCAGTCAAACAAATACCCCAGTACACACATGCCCCTGAGCTGGTGCCTACCAAGCAGACTGCAGGAATGAGTGGAGCTTATGTGGAATGTCTGATCTTTGAGTTGGCTGCGAAGCTGACACATTGTTGTACCTACCTGTGCGCCCCAGTGAAGCATGTCTACTATCGGCGGCCTCTGTCAGACTATATCTGCTGCGGGGAATCTTGGGAATCTCAGCCACGCAGGGCCTCTTGTTGCCGTTCCTCTCACACACACATAAAAACACACACGCACACAGCTCACACTTTGTTTATACAAAGACATGGGGGCTGGCCATCCTTCACTCACAGAGAAGAAAGACAACAAAGATGAGATACAGGTAAGAAGTCATCCGAAGACTCGCAGACAAGGGTTAGCGTGTGAGCGCCGACCGCTGCAGAGGTGGGGTTATTTTTGGAGCTGTGAGGGATTCACCCAGTCAATTTACATAACTGGAATGCCACTCGTGTCAGCACTTAAAAGAGTTCTGCTGCTCAAAGAAGACACGCTAATTCTCAACAGGTGAGCCAAACCATCAAGTTGCCAATTTTAGAAGAGACTTGTTAACAGGTTATATAAGCATAACGTATCTCTTTAGCCTAACAGGGGGCAGAGTTGACTCTGCTGATATGACAATGCAGTTAAAGCAATTTAATGCATTAAATATATCATCTTTCATTATGGCCTAAAGGTGAAAGAAGAGCCTGACCTTCTCAAGCGATTTGAAGGTTTGAATTCCACCTTAATCCAAATGTGCAGAGTGAAATGATAATGTGATACCTTATTGATCCCTATGGGTAAACAGTCTTTCCACTTGTGATTTCAAATTGCCATGTAAAGAATAAAACACGCACAAAAAAACTGAGAACAGGTGTGCTTCCTTTCACACCACATCACTTTGGCACAGGTGTGTGTAGCTGCCTTGGCAGAGTACCTGAAATCGTATACAGCCTCATCTCACTCCTGCAAAGAAAAAGAAAAAAAAAACATGCAGGCACAACTACCACCAGCCAAGCAGTGTAAAATTCCCTTTGCGCCTCGCTGGGTTGTTGTACAGCGACGGCGTTAATGATAGCGCACATGCCGCTGATTTCCTCAGCTCTGGATTTAGGCTCTCAGCAGTCAGCCTCCTGAGTTTCAGCAAAAAAACAATTTCAGCTCTCCAGCTGCTCCCCGAATTCCCGGAGAGAGAAGAAAGCTGTTTCCAGAATGGAAATTTGTATGTGACAACCATTGGTTTCTCTGACGTGCCTTTCCTGTCACAAAGGCCGGCTAAGAATGCACCACATCACAAAGCTCAGATCATGAGTTCACTGTATTCAAATGGCCTCCACATTTACTAGACTTCAATCCAGTCGAGCACTTATGGGATGTGATGGAAGGGAAGATTCACATCATGGGTATTCAGCCAACACATTTACAGCAGCTTTGTGATGCTATCACGTCAGTATAGGCCAAAATGTCTGAGGACCATTTTCAGCACCTTTCTGATTCTCTGCCATGAAGAATTAATTTAATTCTGAAGACAAAAGGTGTCTTTAGCAGGGTGTACCTGATAAGTGGCTGGTAGGTGTGGCTACCTAGAGTCCTAATAATCAGATTTGGAGTGTGTATATTTTTTAGATTAACTGTAAACAATAGTCATATATCTAAGAGTGTACAGCATCTATTTCAGCATTTATTACTTTAATATAAACATGTCCGGTCTGACTTCAATGCTTTGGTTAAAGTGCACTTAGATGAGTTCAAAGTATTAGCAGATTTTCCTCTGAAAGAAATTATCGATCAAGAGAAACCTTGAAAAACGTTCAGTGGAAGTGGGCGAGGAAAAATGTAAAATGTGGCAGAGAGGGTTCTGATAGAAATGACATGGCAACCCATTTAACATTTAGCTGTGAAGATTTGTTTAGAATGCAATATGAAATGTGATTTTTGTGTGCAATATATTGTATTTTTATAGGGCTGTCAGAAAGTTTGGGCTCTCAGATAATCAACAACCAGCACCTCTGAAATGATGCCATGAACAACCCTTACAGGTGCATAGGAGCCTGCCCTCTTAAAAAGCAGGCAAGTGGACCTTGAATTTGACAAAGGAATGAAACAACAGAAACTGTGTTTTCAAGAAACAAGCTGCCATCGGGCTTGTCATAACACAACTGGAAAAACAGACAGGCTTCAAAGTGCATGTTCATATAGTTGATTTGCATACCTTCCACGTTCTCTCAAACATATATACACAAACAGTTCAGGGTCCTATCGTTAATCACGCCTGTCATGTATACCCAATGTGATAATTATGTGATAACATATAAACATGTACTGTAGACTCACAAACTGTTCAGGGTGTCAAACACAGATTGGTATCTCGGTGCTCTCTGCTGTCTGGAAGGCAGTAGGTAGTTTATAGTGACCCTATCTTATATTTTTCACTAGGAACTACCAATAGAAACATTTTCAACAGAACTATGTAAACACGCACACATGCATTAGGGTAAATGAAGCTGAACCTGCTCTGTGTTGTTGGGGGCCCCGGAGAGTCCGAGCAGGTACAAAGGAACAGGAGTGCCAGAGTTGACAGTTTAACTGGCCTGAGGCAAGGCTCATAACTCATGTTAACTCCAGCTGCTCTCCCCATCGTCACATGGCCGAGGAGCTGACAGGAAAAGAGTTAGTGCCACTAACATATTCGGTTTACAGGTGTCAGGGGCGTCAGTTTACTTAAAACCTGCTCCAGTGGGTTTTAAGTAAGCTCCATTCTGTAACTGATTGACAAGCTCTCGACTGGAGCTGAGATTTATAGCTCAGATATTAACTAGTTATTATATTCTGTCACCAAACCTGTACTGCAACACTGACAAAGTACAAAAAAGCCCGATGTTCTTAAATTCCCTAAAAATCCATCTTTGCATAATAATTTATCTACATTACAAACTTAAATGCTTTGTTTTATGCAATTGTTTTATGTTGTTGAAATAGAATAACATTTATTTCAACTGTTTGCTTTAGCTTGCCGCACAGCAAGTTAAAGCAGCAAGGCCCAGGTGTCTGAGTGCTCTAATGGAAGTGCACATCTATTTGTACAGATATGCAGTCAGTGCCGCGGTCTCCTTATACTCCTTATACTAAAGGAAATGCTGCGTATAATATAATTATCCAAGAACGTGATGTATTTCCAGTAAATTAGGGTTCTGGAGTTTCGGAGATAGTGGATACCTCTCTCTCGCTCATTTACATCACATGTTCAGACACAGAAGTAAGTGTATTTTTTTTCTGCTCTTCGCTCAGGTGTTTCCATGCATGCAGGTGCAATGGTTCTCTACTCTGAACTCCCCGTGAACTCGCGGGCAATCTTTGCGAATTTTCTATGAATTCTTTCTGTCTTATCGCATGTGGCGACTTACACGTCACCCAGTGTGCGTTAATTGGAACTCCTCCAAAATCTATCGCTTTTATTTCAGTTTAGCCTTCGCGTTACTTCCTCGTTCCGCCGGAGCGCCGGCAGATGGGTGCGAGAGGTTCAAGTGAAAAGCAGCCAACAGCATTTTTCTCTATCAACGTCTCGTGTCACCTTTTTTAATCTGTCTAGGGGTTTTCTGCGCTGTCTTCTTTTTTCTGTGTAAAAGCCAAGGCATTCAACACTTCAAGAAGGATTTGCTGTTGCGCGTAAAATTGTCAGGTTTTTTTTATTGATTTCAAAAACGTGTTTAATTTCATAACCTTAAGGGGCTGAAGTTATTTTAAAAAGAAGTAAGAGGAAGAAATTATTGTATTATTCGCCTTTATTTTATTGCACTTTGACTGAATCCATAAAAAGCAACTCGTAACTAGAAATAACGAGCTATTCACAGATAGTTGCGTTTGAAGCTAATTATATTTGTCATACCTGCCCTGCCTCGCCTCACTTATCCTCCCTGTTTTTTTTTTTTTTCTTCTTCCCTGGTGTGGCATGGTAACGTCCAATTGTAAACATACATATACTATATTACTTCAGACGCTTCAATGCATTCGAGTTGGAAACCCCGCCTGTGGGCCGTCCCTTTCCGAGGCGTTATATTATAACAAGACAAGCGTGTCTCCGGAGACAGATCTGTGTTCTGCTGCCCCAGACTGAGGCTCAGGGTGCCTCCAGCGCTCCACACGAGCCTTTACAACACACAACAAACACTCAGGCACATTTTTGCTGTCAGGACTCGTACACCTGCTGTGCTTCTGAGCTGAGACAAGAGTCCAACCTAGGAGACCATTCACACGGCAAGGTTACCGAGAGGAGACGGTTATCCTTTTTTGGGAAAATGAAACTTGAAGTTTTCTCCGCGCATCACTACGCGCAGAAGCCGCTGGAGTTGTGCATTGACGCAGAGGCGGGAGTCCCTTCTCCCCTGTCCGGAGACGAGCTGGGTTCGGACGGAGACTGCGTAGCCAACAGCCCGGCACCTGTCACACAGAGCAGCGATGGCGGCAAAGGGAAGCCCTACACCCGCAGACCTAAGCCCCCTTACTCCTACATCGCCCTGATCGCCATGGCCATCCGAGAGTCCAGCAGCGGCCGCCTCACTCTGGCAGAGATCAATGACTACCTGATGAAGAAGTTCCCGTTTTTCCGTGGCAGCTATACCGGCTGGAGGAACTCCGTGCGCCACAACCTGTCGCTCAACGACTGCTTCCTCAAAGTCCTGCGGGACCCGTCCAGGCCCTGGGGCAAGGACAACTACTGGATGCTCAACCCACACAGCGAGTACACCTTCGCTGACGGGGTTTTCCGCCGCAGGAGGAAGCGCATCTCCAAAAGGCCCCTCAAGGAGCAGGAAAGCCCGGACATCCTCAGCGAGGACACCCGCCTCCCGGCTCCGGAAGAGAGAGTGGGGGCCAAGTTCTCCAGCCCGTTCGCCATCGACAGCATCCTCGGCACACCTTTCAAAAGAAGGGAGGAGAGGTCGTGCGTGGAGCAGCCCGGCCCCCGGCTGTACTGGCCCCCAGTGGCCCACGTACTGCCCTATAATCTGAACTATCCGGCACAGCACACTTACATGTCAGAGGCGGCGTACAGCGGCACAGAGCCCGGCAGAGATGCACCCACATACCTCCAGCACACAGCACCGGGCACCGCTGCACCTGAGGCCACATTCAAGATGCCCAGCAAAGCGCGTGGCTTTCATATAGACTCCTTGCTGTCGTGAGACATCCAGAGTGCTGTCAGGACTTGTGTGTTCTCATCCACAGTGTGCACTTTGGTGGGCACTCTCAGCTTTCAGTGCTTCAACTGTTTTACTGTGTGAGAGTCGGTGTGTCTCATCATGACTACTGTAGCTTCAGTCAAAGAAAAATAAAACAAACATGCCGAGTTGTTAATCTAGATATAACTGTGTGCTGACTAAGCAAATCATTAGAGTCATTGTAGGACATTCCCCTGTGTGTGTGTGTGTGTGTGTGTGTGTGTGTGTGTGTGTGTGTGTGTGTGTGTGTGTGTGTGTGTGTGTGTGTGTGAGAGAGAGAGAGAGAGAGAGAGAGAGAGAGAGAGAGAGAGTATTCATATTCGTATCTATGGTTCATTGGTCATTTCTACTGTAGGACGGCAGCAAAGTGCCACGTTAAAACTGTTAAAAGTATCACTTTATTTATATTTTCATGTTTTGTATGACCTGCTGTATAAATATTGTATAATATTATTGACTGGGCTGCGTTAGGAATCACGTGGCTGCACTAAGAAACGCATGGAAAAGTGTGCCGTTTTCCTGAGATTGATTGTTTGATTGATTGATTGATTGGTGCATGCCTGTTATTTTTTATGAATAAACAAAACACGTGAAACAATGGGACCCTGGTGTTCACTGAGTTATTCACTGCTGACATGAAAGGGGGGAAGGCAGCTGTTAGATCAGAAGCAGGTGCATGAATATGCGGTGGAGGGAGAGGGAGGGCCTCACACCTGCTGTAGGTATTTGTTGTGGTTTCTCTTGTTAGAGCCAAAAACGAAAATAAGTTGGTCTTATTTTCGTTTGAAAATGAAACCTTAATAACAAAAATTACCAAAGTCAAAAGATATATAGATATATAAAATATATACAATCAAAGGTTATGTTCAGTCTGGTGCCTTCAGGCGCTTTGTACGATGTCGCGTTTAGTGCGGCACGTTTATCCAAACTTATAAATATTAGCGAGTATTTACTTAGTAAAATGGCAAAATAGAAGTCAGCCATCGTTAATAAATGTTAAATATGAAATGCTTTTGTGACGATGGTGGTTATTCGTATTATTTTCCGTTTATTTATTGTACTCAATCCAAATGGAAGAAAATACCTCCGCGGCGGTGACGAGTTTGTCAGGTAACAACATAACGTCTCACATTACATTTCAAACAAATGTGCCAGATCTGCCTCACAGACAGACTTCAACTCAAATCAAGAAGGGTTTTATTTTCCACCCACAAGAAAGTATCAAAATAAAAGACCTTTTTAAAAAGCCTATTGTTTCTGTACTTATTTTATTTGTAATAGCCATCTTAAGTTTCACATAAACGAGCAACACGGCTCAATGAAACAACGTTTAAAATAATCTACTGGTATTATTTACACTGCATAAAAGTTCATCAAACAAACAAATCCATAAATAACTAAACCGAACAACAGAAGGAGAGTTATCCTTTTTATTTATTTATTTATTTATTTATTTATTTATTTATTTATTTATTTATTTATTTATTTATTTATTATTTTTCTTCAATTAATTGTTTTATTCCATCTACAAAAGGCCATTTATGATTTATGTTCTGTGACCACACTGAGATTTAAACGCATATCAGGATATTTAAAAACACGCGGGCTGTTTGTTGTCCGTGTCCCCTGCAGGAGCCTATACTTGCTCTCCTCGGTCCTGAAACGGACCCCGAGACTCGGGGCCGCGGGTTTCCTAACGAGGTGTTGATCACAAAAAAAAACTAAAAGAAATCACGTGTGAGCTCAGACAAAATATTTGACCAGTGCGTCGACGCTTTTAGCCCAAACTCAGTAAAAGTGTCTCAAATTAAGCTGTAATAATAATTTTTGTTTTCTTGATTAGCAGCAGTTGTTCAAAATAAAAATCCAACTGATTTCTTTTTTTCTCTCACTCTGTCATTCTGGGTTTATCTGTTTATTGTACCATCAAATACAAAACAGAAAGTTTCGGTTTGAATTGCGTCTCGTACCCACTCTGCTGTGTTTAACTGTAGCTATAAGTAAAGATACACAGTTCCGACAAAAAGCCTGGTGACATATTTCACAATATAAGAGTTCTTAGTGTCAGTGATTTATTGAAGACTGTAGTGCACTAAACTTTCTTTAGATAGCAAAACTGCAACATTTCATTGTTGGGGTGGAAAAAACAACATAGTGGATCAATTCTATTTTAGAGATGTTCAGGGCAACCAAATTATAAAGTGATAAGAGTTTTGGAATTTCTTAAATGTAAGTTTCTTTGACTGTACTCAAGAAAAAAATCTGAATATCTCACGTAGCTATTTTTGTTATGTGCATCTTGAGGAATAAACGAACAAACAAATAAATACAACATAAATAAAATAAAATATTTTATATAGTTAAGTGTATAGTCTGAGTTAGCCGTGCAGTAGCTCATATGCTCGTGGCCCCTGTACTGAGCTGGCAGTACGGGGGCAGGTGTGTGTTTACAGGGCTCACTCAGCAGCTGAGACAGGTGACAGGTGAGATTCGTTCCTGTTTCTATGGACAATGCTGCAACCTGCAGGTGAAACACCGGAACAGCACACCTGTCGCTCTCAGAGCCTGTCACGTGGCCCCAGTCATCTCAGCACCCTTACATTTTTAATAACTTCGACACCAAGGCGCATACCTTAGGCTGAAAACGCTCTCTGCTTTTTCACTTCAGCCTTCGTCTCTTCTCTGCACCCATCACGCATTCTGTAGGGAGAACTGTGGGAGTGGGGGATGGGGGGGCGGTGTTATGAAACAAAACTATAAGGCAGGCACAATGTTAGGAAGTCCAAACAGTCTGTCACTCGGGCAAACTGAACCGCGCCTGACCTCCTAGAGTCCCGGAGAGCCAGCTCCAAAGCTCCCGGCACCGCCACAGGAAACGCAGACGGAGAGGCAGGAGAAAAGCCGAGCAGCCAAAAGAATATTAGATTACCTTTAAGAGAGAGAGAGAGAGAGAGAGACCTGAAATCTGTATTTATTATTGTTTCACTTGATGAATATTGTTTACTTCAGGCCTGTTGCACAAACAAGGAGCATACAAAACAACTGAGACAGAGCTAACTGTTACACACGTGAACACTGCCTTTGCGTGACATTCGGAAATAAGCTTTCTTTTTAAAGCTGTTCAGTTATATTAGTTAACAAATAAAATCAGTAATGAAAGTGCAAAATGTTCGTCCAAAAAAATAAATTTTTCTAAATTGTGTTGAGAAGCAGGATAGTTGATTTTATCCTTTAAAAGAGGAAGAACGAAAACAAATAGAAAAAAAAGGAGGCCTGTAAGTTACCTGAGGTCAGAGCAGGCCCGTTTCTTAACCCTGTCTGATATTTTCTGTGGGATAATCATATATCTTCGTCCAAACATGCAAATAAACACACGGCCTTATTATGTCCGCAGTGACTTCATATCAGCCTCCAGTCGTGGCCGTGCTACAAAAACAGAAACACATCTAGTTTGTGCGCTGGCAGCTGATAGCTTTATATTCCAGAAGACCAAATTAGAAGCTCTATAAGATCAACGCGTAAAAAAGCAACCGGATCGCTGTCTTCAAAGCGCTCCCAGAACAAAGATTCCCTCTCCAAGCCAAAGCATCCTGATCTCGGCGGGGGTCATAAGTTTTGATGTCGCAGGAAATTTCTGGGGCCGTTAAGGTCCTCGAAACGGCAGTGGAAAACGATTTTATCCGCACATCCTTTGTTCTGCAAAGTGCAAAGGTTAGTGTGTCTGGTTATTGTTTGCTTATATCCTCCAGGCTATATCTAAACTTTAAAGGGCCCTTAGGCACACACGTGCACAGACACACTTGAGCGGGAAATTAAAAAGAGGCGAAAACATGGATATTTATAAGTTTGATTGCGTGGGGCTTTATTTTTCTCCCTTTGTGCGGGGTTCTGTGGAAATGAGGGGAGAAGTTGAAGTCGGCTGAAATTTACACTGAAATATTACAAATACGTGACTGAAAAAATTAGAAAGGGGGGAGATTTACAATCATACAATTCAACCTAAAAGCTCCAGAAGTAAAACCTTTTTCTTTTTTCTGTTCTTCAAAGCCCAATATTCTCCGCTCTGTCGCAGCACGGATGTTGATATTACCTTTATGGGATATATAACTCCATCATGTTGGACAAATCTGTGTGTGATGTCTCCATAGGGGAGGAAACTGTCGACGCCCGCTCGCCTAATTTCGCTTTTCTCTGTCTAATGAACGTGGGGCCCATGGGACCGACTCTGGCCCGGGGCGGTAAGCTGACACTGGCGCGCTGTGTGTGGTATCCAGGGCCGGGCTTGATGGAAAAAGCCTGCTTCCACTCATGTCAAAGTCATTTACTCAGAGCAACCCCCCGCTTACACACACGCACGGTAAAGACCACCACCTCTCCATCTCTCACACTCCTCTCCCCAGCCCGGCACCGCGACAGTTTGTTTTTGTTATCCTCTGGACCAGTTTGGGAGGAAATTATGAGCGAAATAATACAAATAACGCAATGTGGCCTTTTTTTTCTGTCGGTGTTTCACACTGATGTGCATGGGTATTATCTGCCGGGGGACATCACGTAAGGGCCCGTGTGAATGTTTTGGGCATCGCGGTTTCAGATGCAAGCTGGACATTTTGCACATATTGCGGTAGTTTATTCTTGTCAGAGGAAATTTATGCTCTGTGGCACATTGGGACGAAATCACTGCTTCATATATGGAGGAGCAGAGGCGGGGGGATAGCTCGTTTTTAAACTTGTGCGGCTGGCGTGTGGCGTTGTTGATTGGAGTGTCTGGGGGAGGTTTGATAGATGGCTTAATTGCGTGTAGTCCGAACTTGGAGAGAGGTGGTGGGAGGGGAAGAAACAAGACGAAGGAGAGGAGAGAATGAGAGTCTTTAAGGCTGCTGCACGGTAAATGGACTTGGCATGGGGGCGGGTGAGGGGGGTGGTGTGTGTGAGGGGGGGACTATTCGACACTGATTTCAGGGAGAATTGCAGGGGCAGAGTGCGGATGAGGAGAAAGGGTCGGGGGAAGAGGCGGGGGGCTCGAGCAGAGGGAAGAAAGATTTATGCAATGATAGGTGGTCGGACTTTGTTTGGCTGGACTGTTGCGCGCAATAAGTCCAAGGGTTTTCGTGTTTCCTGCACTTGAAGGATTATTATAGGCGGTCGATGGCCACCCGGCGCGTCACACAGCGCCACTTAGCGCTGCTGTGACACCCCGTGGAGTCCTTATGTCTAGCTACAACTCTGGACACTTAGTCTCCAGTGGATAACCGCCTCCCCCCACTCTCTCTTCCTCTTCCTCTCTCTGTCAGTGCGTACCAGCCGTGCGTTCTGCATGCGTCAAAGGAGCACCGTGCGTAACAGGAGAGTCGTGCGTAACTGGAGACAGATTTCACTCCATTTTGCGCTGGGATTCTGAGGACCACTGGCGGTGTAACGCTCACTTGCAAGGACACTGACCGCTGGGAGCCAGCACATTTCTCCCCCGAAACACCTCACAGGTCGTCTTTTCTCCCTCCCCTCTCTTCTCTCTACGCCAGTTGTACGTCAGAGCTGACATGACGACCGAGACCCCTCAGCAGCAGCTGGAACCTCCGCCTCCTCTGAGATCCAGCCCGGCGTCCGGCGTCCTGCATCCCGCTATGCTGAGCCCACAAGCCGCCACAGAAACTTCTTCTAATGGCGTCAAGGGAAAGAAGACGAGCTCCGGTTTAAGGCGACCGGAAAAGCCGCCGTACTCCTACATCGCTCTCATCGTTATGGCAATACAGAGCTCGCCCACCAAGCGGCTGACACTCAGTGAAATCTATCAGTTTCTCCAGGCTCGCTTCCCATTCTTCAGGGGTTCGTACCAGGGCTGGAAGAACTCTGTCCGGCATAATCTATCGCTTAACGAGTGCTTCATCAAGCTGCCAAAAGGGCTGGGCAGGCCGGGGAAAGGCCACTACTGGACGATCGATCCAGGCAGTGAGTTCATGTTCGAGGAAGGCTCATTTCGGCGCAGACCCAGAGGCTTTCGAAGAAAATGTCAAGCTCTGAAGCCCATGTATCGGATGATGAATGGCATAGGCTTCGGCACCTCAATTCTTCCACAGAGTTTTGATTTCCAGGGTCCATCGGCCACCCTCGCTTGTCACAGTAACAGCTACAACTTGGACATGATGAGCAATTCAATGGCCGGGGGGTACGACGGGCTGAGCGGCGGGCACCACGTACCTCACATGTCCCCGAGTCCCGGCTCCACATACATGGCGAGTTGTCCTGTGCCTCCTAACGGGGAATATGGGCAGGATAGCAGCAGCAGTCCTGTACCGTCCTCTCCAGCCATGGCCAGCGCGCTGGACGGCCATTCCCCGTACGCCAGTACATCCGCACACTGGGCGTCCTCCGGCGGCTCCCCCTACATCAAACAACAGCCTCTAGCCTCCAGCAGCCCAGCATCCTCTGGTTTACACTCCGGCATGTCGCCTTACTCCCTGGAGCAGAGTTATCTTCACCAGAATGGCAGGGACAGCCACTCCACTGATATTTCAGGTACCACAGAATAACTCGAGGCTTACAGAGGGGTAGATGAATCCGGATTAAAATCTCTGGGATCCCCCCCCCTCAAAAAAAAAAAAAAAAATAACAATTTTCACTGCATCTAAGTTTTATCTGCATGATAAGCACATTTAAAGTGCCATACTCTAAATGAGTGGGTTTTTCTTCTGCAGAGGCCCGTGTGACAACTGTAACGTGTAATTATGAAATTGTAGACTACACAGAAATTATATATATATATATATATATACATATATATATATATATATATATATATATATATATATATATATATATATATATATATAAGATGATTGTCCTGCATTTAAAGATGAAAAATATTCTTAAAGGGAAATTCATATCTGTGAAAAGCGATTAAAAACACACACACACACGCACACAGAATTTACCATTATTCTTTTTAATCTGTTTGCAGACCTTTTTTTCTGCATCATTTGCCTCAAAATGTAACCCGAACACACTAGTTACAAAATAAGAACAAATGTTTTCATTAATTTTGTTAAACAGCAAAGATGCATCGATAATTGGCTGAATCACAAAGCCAGACAGCGCTTTGTTGTGGTATTTCAGTAAATATAGTGACATTCCTTGCTGTGTATGTAACTTCATTAACAATCAGAAAATGCGTCATTTCATCCACAGTTTGTATAATTTCCATAAAGTCACATGTTTATAACACGTCACGGGATATTTCGGCAAATTATTAGATTAAGAAAAACAACTATTTTGCGCTCTCAAGTCACCTCCCAGTTCAACCTCATTTACTTTAACAGAACACAGCCAGGCTTTACGAAAATCTGGGGATCTAACCGAGGCGAGTAAAACCCATGCTGGAGCCCGAAAGGGGTCCCAGAGGTTAACCAAACAAAGACTGTGCAGGTCGGACCACACTGGCGGTGGATTTCAACCACGGCGTATCCACAAGAGACGGAAGGCCTTGTTAAACTTTACGCAGCGTTCTAATTGAGCCTGCTCGGAGGATAGACGTGCTGGACTGTACACAGCAGACTCGCTAACAGTACTGTCAGTCAAAGAGGTGTGTGTGTGTGTGTGTGTGTGTGTGTGTGTGTGTGTGTGTGTGTGTGTGTGTGTGTGTGTGTGTGTGTGTGTGTGTGTGTGTGTGCCGTCTATGAAAACGGGCGCAGGGCAGCGAGCTGTGGCCCGGAGGATAAAGCCTGCTGTCTTCCCCCCTGAAAAACACGATCACATCTGGAGTCCTTATGACCTTGACGGAGCCGCAGTCTCCACTTTTAGTTTTCTGTTTCTGGAAACAGAGCCTCGCTCACAGACGATGGCCACTGAATCTGCCTGAAATAACGCAGCATTCTGAGTGTTTTCAAAAAATAATGATAAAATGTAATTGGATAGAAAACTGAAAGCATCCATATAAGAAAGCTAAAGAAGCCAAAGAAACTGAAAAGAACGGATGTGCGGCTGCGCTGTGAGCCAACAGGGAGGCTTGCAAAAAGAAAAATATTATGATTAAAGAATTCGTTTTTTTTAACTTATGTTAAGAAATATTCGATTTTTATGGCAACTGAAAATTTAAGCGTAAACACTTTATTTTTATAAATACAACAGACGGACCGTTTACGCCATCAACAACTGTGCTGATTTTAAAGCCACACAAAAGTATCAACAGCACTGTTTAAAAGAGGAATGGCTCATGTTCTGCATTCAAAAGTTCTAATTTAAACATGTAGAATCAAAGTAAATACTGATTTTAGAAATATGAAAAAAGTGTATGTTTTATTTTGATGAGATTAAATAAGACAGCAAGTTCGGCTGTTGTGCTTTTCTTTTCTTTCTTTTAGAATATTTTAATGCCACCGTTAATTTCCTGACAGTGATCAGAAATGTGTTCCTTTATTTAAAAACCTTTCCTCTCTGCCTCTCCACAGTGGGGATTCCGCGCTATCAGAGCCATTCCTCGGTCTGCGACAGGAAAGATTTTGTGTTGAACTTTAACGGCATCTCCTCCTTCCACCCCTCGGCCAGCGGATCCTACTATCACCACCACCACCACCACCACCCCCAGAGCGTCTGTCAGGACATCAAACCCTGCGTGATGTGAGCTCTCCTGTCACTGCGGACTTCAAAACAAGAGAGGCATCACAGCCACATCTGAACAAACACGCAGACCTTTTTTTTTTTTGGTCTATTTGTCTTTTTTGTAATTTTTGAAGGATTCGTGCTAGCATGGATGGTGGAGTCCGCACTCACATGTTTGCCTCCTATGCAGCCAAATATCGTTATTATTGTTAATTCTGCTGGACTTGAACTATGCATTGAAGAAAACATGAATGAAGAAACACCAGAGGCCTTTAGAAGTACCACTTCGCCTTTAAGAACCCTGACAAGCTTTCTTCTTCAAGAGAAGTTTCAGAAACACGACTTTCGATGCGTTTGCTCTTGTAACACGTGCAAACCAATTATACTCCATGTAACTGTATCTTATTACACACACAACGCTTTAGGCTTTCATGAACTGCAACGAATCTTGCACTTATTGTATAATCCTTTTACCATTTTTCTTTTTGTTTTGTCCTGTAAAATGTTTCAATAAAGCTGATATATATTTTAGGCTAAATTCCGTCAGTCTTTCCCTGCGCGTGTATCCATCACATTTTCGATTCACTTGAGTTCAAACCAGCTGACCTTGAGCTTGCATGGAGCAAAGACACATCTAATTAAACAGAGCTGTCTTTTAGGCCCTTTTAGAAAGTTCTTGGATTATTTGGTCAGCCTGACATGTGCTTGGCCAAATTTCTGATTCTTTACTTTTGCTTTTTATTTACTAAAATTGTTAAACCTATTTAGATTACATCATAAAGTGTCACCTATGTGTTAAGCGCCAATACATATAACAGATAGCGCACGTGGTCTACAAATACGGACAAGGTAGATACTGCTGCACATTGAGTATTTTTTATAAATTAGGTCAATTTCATGGTAATATTTCTACTTTTCCTTAAAGTTTGGATGCTTATTATTAAGCATTTATTCATTTGTTGCATAACTACTTTGTCTTAAAGGATCTCAGTGCATTTTCCTGCACTAACTGTCAGGCTATGAATTTCTGTTATTCTCTAAAATAGTTTCCAGCGAATATTCAGTAACATACAGTATACAACCCTATAATGTTTGTTTAGAATCAGTTGTCAAGAAAAGAAATCAATAATTGCCTTTATTTTAATTTTCTGCTTAAACGTGTGCACTTGAGAGAGGATCAGATTTCTTTCTGTTATTGTTGTTGTTTAGTAACCATTTTACTGGTTTCTGTTCGGCTATGTGGTCGTAATTACAGAGCTTTTACTTATTTGAAGTAAAGGGATTACAGTTATTTAAAATATATAATATAAAATTTGGATCACAGATCTAAATCTTAAGTCGAGACATTAACAGAAAAATGTATAATTCATAACATTTAATGTAACGTATAACAGTCCTGTGAGCACCTTTTGTATTTTACTGGATTTTAAGAGCACTGCTTCAAGATCAACATACTATAAATATTTCAAGAGGATGATATGAAGTTTATTTATATCCTGTTAGGTAGTTAAATTTAAAATAATACTTCTTATTTTACTAGCTGTTTCGTTTATAAAGTCACGGGTTTAAAGTATATACAGCTTTTAAATAAATACAGTAAAAATGAAAAATGTAGCGGAGCTCAGTATAAGAGAAAATCCAGGAAAGTAAAAGGCCTTTAAAAGCACACGCGTGTGCATATATGTAGCCACTTGCTACCACTGTATTATATTAAATTATGCTGATGGATAAGAGAAGCGGGATTCTTGTTAACGCTCTGAATGAAACAGATGTAACATGGAGGGAGGAAACTTATTAGTCTAAGATCAGAGGGGGGAATGATCACTGCTTCAGACCAGTCTTGGTTTGAACGTTGCTTCATTTCACATGTTTCACAGCCGTGTCTTGCCCGTGGAAGGCAGCTGAAAATCTTTTGCATCCTGAGGCTGCTCCTTTCCATGTGGTCATCCAGGGTTGCCAACATCTCAAGACGCCATATAAACAAATGAAACGACTGGGCCCGAGTCTGTGGAAATGCAACAAAGTGGTATTTTTAGAGTGCGGTAAACAGATCAGACTGACACAGAGCTGCCTCGTCACACAAACACAAAGCAGACTCGGGCTGCCGCACTTGTGCCCTTACTCTTCTTTCTCTGCATGGTTTTTGGTCACGAATCAAAAGCAGCATCCTACAGATTACACATCTGTATAGGAGCACCTTATTAGGACCCCGGCATCACGTGACCTTTGATTGTTACGTGCAGTCACACCTTGTATCTTAATACAAGATATGAGAAAAGCTTTTTCCTCTCACGTCACCGTTTGTCATTTTAAACACGTGACAGCAAACTCTTTTCTTTCTCTTGGCCCTTAATGAAGTAAAACCTGTTCTCACGTAACCTAAATGTAATTTATGCAGAGTAAAGAATCCTTTTCAAATGATAACATTTCATATTTAAAAAGGGCACACTTCTTATTTGAACCGGTGCAAAAACCAATGGTCACGTTTGCGTTTCACGCGTAATGAAATCTGCTGCTATCACACTGCAGAGAAAAATGAATGACCTGGCTGCAGTTGCACAACAAACCCTTTCACAATCTTCATCATTTCTGTGTAAGTGAGCGTGAGAGTCGGTGTGAGGAAAACACAATGGGAGAGTGGCCGACTGAGTCATCCTGGTCTTTCTGAAGTGGGCTCCTTCTTGGCAACACAGCAAAAGCAAACAAGCATCTGCAGCCACATATCAAATAGAAGAATATCTCTGACTAGACAGAAAAGTCGTTTAAAAAAAATATATTGTCACACAAAAGTGGCAAAACTGACCCTGCAGCTGCTGGATTTTCCCAAACAGAATTTTTCCAGCGGCCTCTTATTCTTATATAGTGGTGAACAGTGCCATCTAGTGGTTACTGCCATAGAACAGAGACGTTTTTACAGAAACTCAGGTGACCAACTTTACACAATTCAGCCGCAACATTAAAAACAACTACCTACGCACGCTGAATGTCTCTGATCGGGCTGGAGGTGCGCTGTGGTGTCAGGTACTATGTTTGGTGGTTGCTCCTTTGGGTCCTTTGCGACAGCAGAGTGGGACCTCCGTGGGAATGAACGTAGGATGCTTGTTCCTGCAAAGGATTGATTGGAGTGGGGTTTGAGGGAGCCCAGTCAACATTTTGGTCTGTTTGTCATGTTCAGTGGAGGTCTTGGGCAGTTTTTGTGGTTTCGAATTGCATCTCCAAAGCAAGAACATTGCATTCTTAATCAGATGACCAATGTAATTCATTTCACATGTGTAGGCCTATTTATATAAAAAGCAGCTTGCCTACCAGATCTAGGTGTTTGTTTGTTTTGTTTTGTGTGTTTTTTTAACTTACCAGTACTTGCATCAATTTACTGATCATTACTACATTTTTTGACAAAGCATCTCTTAAAGCATTTTAACATTATAGCCTTCAAAGTAGAAAGTAGCAAACAAGTCTAACTAACAACAATATTTCACGATTGCAAAAGGAACACGTTTTAATCAGAGTATAGCATCGAGTCAGTTAATTTTGCAGATTATTGATCTGGTCACTGAAGTATTAGAGAGTGTTAATCAGTTAATCAGCTGTTATGATGTTCATGAAATTCACCAAACAGGAATGGGGTTACCGGTGGAGACCAATGATATTATTCCCTCTTTATCTTTTCTAATTCCCCCCCCCCCCCCCCCAGTAGTTTTGCATTTGGATAGGCTGAGTATCACTACTGGTAGCATGAGGCGATACCTGAACTTGCAGAGGTTGCACAGATAGTCCATCTCCTCCAGGATGGCACATCAATACCTGCTCATTACCATAAGTTCTGCTGTGTTTCACAGCACAGGTTCAAGAGCATGGAGGAGATTCCAGGAGACACACAGTTCTAGAGAGCGGGACATGGCAATAGAAGGTCTGTAATCCATCAGCCAGTATCTGCTCCCTTGTGGAAGGAGGAATGGAAAGTGCATAGCCACAGCCCTACAAAATAACCTCCAGAACCAGAAGAATATGCAGCAGCATCTTGACTGCCATTAGGTATTGGTACACTGGTGTAGTGAGCCTTGGGTTCAGTGATTAGCCTCATGTGGTGAGGGTATGCAGGCAGTTCCTGGAAGATGAAGGTAAGGATACTACTGACTGGCACCCATGCTCACCTGACCTAAATCCAATTGAATCATCTGGCATCTCAGACTGTCCAGCTCAGAGATGCCCTGGTCCAGATCTGAGAGGAGATCTCTCAGGGCACCAACACATGCCCTGATGTTGTCAGGTATGCATACAAGGACATGGGGACCGAGTACCATTTTGACTAGCTCCAATGAAATTTCTGCAAAACTGACTAACCTGCCGCATCATTCTTTCACTTTGATTTTCAGTCCTCTGTAGGTCGGTCATTTCCATTTCCATCAAGATCTGATGTGATTTCAAAGTGTTCCCTTCGGTTTTTGAGCAGTATATTTAACTGTTTTGTGTAACTTTTCCCTGGACTAGTCGCCCACTGAGGTGTGCAGAGATCTTGAACTAGATGACTGTAGGTTTAACAATGTTCTTAAACTAGTGTAAATTCAAAGCACAGCAGCAGATGAGCTATTTGCTTCATAACACATTGTATTATCTGTGCTATGATTTTTATGGAGGTGTTAATTGCAGATAAGGATTTGTTAAAGTAAAACAAGATATACTTGAAGACAAAAAGTCAAAGCAGTTTGAATGAAATTACACTATCAACTGCACATGATGAAAACATATGCAGTTTCACAAATATTTAGTTGCTGCAACTACAGTGCTTGGCCTGAAAGGGACACTTACTGACAGGTTTGGGAAACCCAAGAGCAGGGGTGTTAAACATAAGTCCCGGGGGCCAGAATCAGCCTGACAAACACTACAATCTTGGGCCTGCTGGACGGTTTTGAAAATGTAAAGGAGGGCATACATTTTAGACTTGACTGCATTTTCACAAGTTTTACAGCTTAAAGCGATAAAGACCTCCTGCATGATCATTCATACTATACCTAAGTAAATAGGTAATAGATGGACATTGAGGACAAATCTCTAATTTTTGCAGTGGGTTTACCATAAAACAACATTCTCTCAGTTAACAAAAAGCATTTATTTTATGATTGCAGGGCATTCTGTGCAATCAGCTAACAGAACAGATTTATTTCGTAAAGTTTTAGCCCAAAGCAACATTTTTTTTTCATGTTGAAAAAATGAGATGTATTGCTGAAATTACACGTCTTTTTTATATTAAAATATCTCAATGTCATCAGAAGGGGGAGTTTCTTAAGAACAAAGTGGGATGTATATGGCTCACAGTGTAAAATGAGTTTAGCATCCCTAACCGAGAGAATCAATATCTGAGCAAACTAAAATACCAAAATTAAAGAAGAAATCCAGAACTGACCGATCTATTTGGTCTAGTAATGCTGCTAACAGTTCCCTGACTGTTCTTTTAGCACCACAGTGAGATTGGCATTTTTGCTTGAAATGAAAGTTTCACCTTTGAAGGGACCGCCATAAAATTAGATGCAGATCTTTAATCTCTACAGGTAAACAGACCCCACCAAACTAAATGTGTGTTGTGTGGGATATGATACCAGTGTGGATATAGCTAACGTTTAAGAAAGCACAGGCACACAAAACAGCACAGATTCATGTTTGGCAGTGATCATATCTGTTATTTAAGGACCAACGATCTTTTAATGGCTTCTGATGCAGGAAATGGTTCTGTATTCATTTTACTTGACCTCAGTGTAACCTTTGATAATGCTTACCATAATATTTTACTGAAAAGGCTTACATCTTTGTCTCGTATCGTTGGCTCTACATTGGACTGGTTTGCCTTATGTTTATCTGACAGGACTTTTTCTCTTAGGGAGAGCAAGTTCTTTTCTGCTACTGCCTCTCTAACCTGTGGGGCTCCGCAAGGCTCAATCCAGGGTCCATTATTTATTTATTTATTTATTCTTTATTCTTTCCTTGGCTGGTATCACTTAATCTTTTATAAAATTTCATAAGTAGTAGTGTATATTTCACATGTTGATAAGCTACTACTCTTTTCTGTCTTCTCTTTTCTCTCAGCTGTTAGTTACAGCAGCTGTCTGCCCCTCCCTGAACCTGGTTCTGCTGGAAGCCTCTTCCTCGCTCATCATAGGGATATTCTGACCATTGGGGCTTTCTCTCTAATAATGTAGGGTCTTCATCTTAGAGGATTAAGCATCTTGGCTGTGGCTCACAAAGCAGAGCAGACCATCTAGTAATAGGAATGGTTGCTGGTTCAATCCCTGGCTGCTCCAGTCTATGTGCCAAAGTGTCTTTAGGCAAGATACTGAACGCTGAAATGCCCCCAAAGGGCTTAATTTAAATGTGAATGTCAGCCAAAAGGAACTAGGAAAAAGTGCCCATGTAAATGGGTTAATGAGGCTTTGAATGCTCAGGCAGAGATGAAAATGTGCTCTATGAGGAATAGTCTGTTTATTTTGGGTAACCATTGTTAATAACAATAACACTGAATTTAATTACATTGATTAATGTACACTGTCACCAGTAGTTTAGTGGTGTCTGACTGACTGGCATAATTTTCCAACACTTTTAAATATCTCACAAGAAAAAAACATCATAACAGAGACTGTAGTGTAATAGATACTGTGGTTATCATCCTCATAGGCAGATTGCAGTCAAGCATAACCGGACCATGTGGCAACATGTCTGTAGGCTGGGCTAGGCTCGTACTTTGGAAGTGGGCGTGAAGCTGTGTGTGTGTATTTGTTTCAATGTTACCACAGGTGTTGCTCTTCTCTTTTGCTTCACTTCAAGAACTCCCAGAACAGAAATGGGCTTCAGCCAGGAACACTCCTCCCATACAGGACACAGGCTGTTTTTGCTCCCTATGTCATCAGCTTCTGAGGTCAGAGCTTGGACACCATGCTGCTGTCACCAGTTACACACCTTAAAACAGGACATCTCTTCTTGCCACTGGTTATGCAGAGGTCAATCAGTTCTACAGAGCCTACAAACATATCTGACTAGTTTAAAAATCACCCTGCAGGTGCAGACTTCTTGGCATCATAGAAACATTTTTGTTCTGTGGCTCTTATCTGACAGGCAGGTTAAACTACTTTGCTGCTAACCTTTCTAAAGCAGAAACTCTTGTGCTGATGTTGGGTGTGGGCAGCAAGACTGACGGCCTGCTGAAGTAGACCTACGTAAAGTTAATGAGGAGTTGGGTGCACTTGAGGGCTTTTAATGAATCTCACCAAGCAGATGGGAAAGATCTGGTAAGAGGGGGCATAGAATAGCTTTGACTCTAAGGTCTTGAATTGACCGGATCAGCTGCCATTAGATCGGTAATGGTTAAAGGACTATACTGCACGCAGTGTGAAGAGAGGCGCATTTACACTCACTAACCAGACATGTTTCTTTCTTTAAAGAAAAACGAATGGGAGTTCGTTGTTGGTTTTAAATGCACCACTAGGGGGCAGTGTTTAGCAGCAACGTGTTTTATTCCTGCTTAGTTTAAACAGATTTTATTGGTTTGAGTAATTATCAGCGTTGTAGTTATTTACCTACTAAGATAAATAACACATCGCTATGGTAACCAATAGGGGTGATTTTGTAGATACTTCTTGTTTAAAAATAGCAACATAATTAAAGCAGCCAATGGCATTTTTTCCCTCATGCTAGAAAATGTGGGTTCAAAATCCCAGTAAAGCTGATAGTCAAAGACAGATAATTATTCAGCTGTTTTCTGTTTGTAGTTAAAACTGGTTAGATCATTTTCTCTGCTCACTTTCTCTCTTAGTCCAGATCTCATTTGAAATGGATTGCATACTCTGAGTCACTTAATCAGAAACAGCTCACAGCTTGTTGATATGATTCTTATTAAAGCCTTTATTTGGGATTCCAGAGAGCTCTTTCTGTCGGCTGATCTTAAATGTCCAGTTTAGGGTTAAACAGGAGGGGGGAACGACCAAATGTGGCCTTGAAAACAGCTTTACCCTCTCTAAACCAATCACGGCTGATGCATCAAAGACAGGATCGAAGGGAAAATTAATCTTTTGCACATGGATGACTGGCAGCTATTTATTTAATGTGCTTTCTCGATGGATGACTGAGGTTTGGAAACTCATCTGTATCTAATGAGCCATTTTACAGGAACAATGGTGATGACATTAAAGTGCCTACAAATTTTTTTTACAGTCAATCCCGTGTGAGGGAGTCTTCTTAAACATAATATCGCAAACTATTGTGAGGTTCAGGACTAATATACATAAAGCTTATCATTGGGTAAGCAACCCATTTTTTTTATTGTAAATTCTCATGTTGTGCTGCTTATGATGTACATGCATCAATTTGCCAGTAGGTGGAACCAGTATACCATTTAAACCCAAAGACCAAACGTCCCAAAGCCAATTTATTTAATAAATCACAACTCTAAACACAATCTCAATCACCAAAACACATATTTTATAATGACTTGTGATGAAAGATAGAGTCACATGACTCCTTATAACGAGTGGCTGCAGGTTCATAGCAGGAATAGATGGAGGATGAGGAAGCTGACGGTGAGGAGCAGTAGTTTAAGATGCCCTGATTGACCATGTTGTTGTCCATCCATCGATCATCTTAATCACTTAAAGCGCAGCGTCTCTCCTGTGACTTGAGTCCTGTGCGCTGATCACTGCGCGTCCACTTTTTGCTTTTTGACCCATAGTGTATAATGAATGCTGAGTAATGTTATTATTTTTGACTGGTTGTGTGACTGACCTGAAGACACTGTGTGGGTTTGGAGCGTAGATCAGACTGTTTGGATGGGATTCTGCCATATGTGTCAGAGGTTTATGTGAGTGGGTAAAAAAAGGATTTTGTGTTAATATTTTCAGAAAAGTATTTACGGTTTCAAGAAACGTGTCTAAGCAATATTGGAAAACTGTTATTTAAGCTGTTTTTGTTGCCCGTTTCCACAATACAAGGATCAGTAGTGGGCATGAAGGTAGTGAGAGAATCTGTTAACACGACTGTACAAAAACAAAAAGACGGATGGCAGATGATCAGGTTATCACATGCGCATTACTGATGCAATATCAGCATTTCACTTTTAAACGTGATGGTTATAATACACTGGGATCAGTAGTGTGGAAGATCAGGCAGTCAGACAATGAAAACCAGAAATAAACCCGGTCTTCTCTCAATGCATTATTGTAGGGTCTTACAATATAAAGCGCCTTGAGGCGACCGTTGTTGTGATTTGGCGCTATATAAATAAAACTGATTTGAATTGAATATTAATTTTAAATAAAGTTAATATTATATCGCCATATTTGGATTCCTTATACTTACTATAGACTGCAACACATGTTCAACTGCATTTCTGAGATAAAACTAAATGTTTCCGCAGTTCTTATGAAACAAATTACTCATCAGATTTTTACTTCATGATCATCGTGACCAAAAACTAAAAAGGATATGGAATATTCTCATGTTGTGTATTTAAAAATTATTAAACAAACAAATACATAAATAGCAATCACACTACTGGTCAGACTTATTACTTTGTTTATTAAAGTCTTTTGTTGTTGTTGTTGTTGAAAACATCGCATATATCACAAATATCACTTTAGCATTACTGACACAATATCAGCATTTCGCTTTTAAACACGATACTTGTAATAAATATAAGTCTAGTGTGACAGTCCCGCTTTAGCAATATATCGTTTCATTTGCAGACATTTTAAATAAATCAGGGTATCCGTAATTTATAGCGCAGCACCTCAGCCATAACTTATATTTCTAATATTTCTGATGTTTTTAAATAGCATACAGTAGCTGTTCTGTGCATCTACAGTTTGCGTTTTAATTTGTAGCATTTGACAACAATTACAAAATTCTACTTTTAATTTCCCACAGCCGTGTTTATAGTGTTCTTGTTTACACACCGTTTCCCGCCTCTCCTCAAAGATGAGTTAACCTTGTCGTCGGATACATTTATGTGTTACACCTGTGAACAGCTGCTGTGTTGTAGTTTATTATGCGGCTTACCAGAGCGAAATGACCGGAACTCAAATTATAATGCAGTTAGGTTTAAATGCCTAACATTACTTAATACAACTGCTGATGCGGAAACGCCTGCATTTCGCACTTTTATGTACTGACCACTCGGGGGAGCTGTTCTCTTTCACATTAGGAGAAGAACCGCGTCCGACTTGATACCAGCACTGATCTCTGCTGAAGAACTCAGTAAATGTCTCATTAAACCATTTTTATATAGATTGTTTAAAACCTATTGCAGGTCATTATAAGAACCTTTGAATTTGGTGTGTGTTTTTTCACAGAAGGGAGTATCATCATTATTTTTATTATTAACATTATCATTCTTATTATTACAGGGTGTGGTTGTATTTCATTGAGATGTCAGCAGTGACGGATAGAGGGGTGTGCTTTGGATGTGGCGGAGCCAGCTGACGTGTTTGCCGGTCAGCCAGAAACACACAGTGCGTGGTCCTCACAGGTGACAGCGTTTGTCTCTGGCCCTGTAAACACATGCAAATAGCAGAACAAAGAGCTGAATAATCACACATACACGTGACAAATTAACAGATTTTATAGCGAATTAAAAACTAGTTTCTCCTCTTTACTCTTGTGCTGCAGGAAAGATGAAATTGTGAAAACTGTCTCTGAGAATTTTTAAGTCTCGGCAGTTTTCAAAAGCGAGCTCAACATAAACATGTCGACATGGGCCTGTTTGTTACGAGGCCTGTTTATTTTATTAATCCATGCGCTTTTGTCGGGAGACTTCAGACTTTTGTAAATCGGAAGTTGGTGTGAAGATGTTTGCTCAGGGGTAAACTGAGAGCGTCACTGGTCTTAGCGCAGTTAGTTCACAGAGACGTGAATGATTTTTTTTTGTTTGTTTGTTTTGCAGTGTTTTCAAGAGATGAGTCGCTGTGCTCTTCAAAGCCTAACATAGAAGCATTATCAAATATTGAGTTTAACTTTTATGTCATCGGAACATAAAAACCGCATATATACAATTACTGTTTACGTTTAATTAAAAAAAAAAACTGCCTGAGAATTTGCTGATTTTGCCTCCAAATAAGCTTTTTCAAACACTTGTTTGTACTTGGATCACCAAAAGGTTTTCGTTTAGGATTCTTTGAGTTTCGTGTCTCCTTCATACAAGCATCGTTTAAGAAAATAAATAAATAAATATTTCAGATAAAGCCACGCGGTGCTCCATGCAGGCCCGCTGTGTTTAATATTATTTTTTATATAAATAAGTTCTTAAGTAAAAATAAACACATTTTTTCATTTACTAACACCGGTAAAAGCTTGATTTATAACAGAAAATATGACAGACTTAAATTATTATCTACAATACTGAACTTTAAAAACATGAGAGAAATATGAGTTTTGCCTGAAATAGAGCAGTATGGCGGAGAAGTTCGTCTTTACCAGAAAATCAGCAACAAAACAAACCACATAGTTTAGTTTTTTAAATCTTATCTTCAATCAAGTTCTTAGTTTGTATGATAAGATTAATAATTTAGATTATTTGAAAAATATCTAAATAAACAAATGTAAGTTTCTAAAGCCTTTAAATTACTTTGAATTCGGCTAACACCTCTCACACTTTTTATTTTTACCCCCAGCCTCACAGAAATCACCGAGAACTTCCATGGCTCTGTTAACACTCCGTCTAGTGCGAGTGACATTTGGAGGTCTTCATCTTTCAAAAACGTCTCAGCAGCCGCTCGCGCCCTGGGGAACTTCTCCACACCCAGCTGGGCCAAATGATCTTCATTTAGCCTTTAATTAGTTTGTGCACACCGCCCACCGGCGCTGTCGGGGAGGAGCGGGGAGGCATCCACGCTCTTTCATGTCCGCTTGTTTATTCAGAGGCTCAGGCTCATCTGATATCTCACAAAACTGACAGGTCTCAGATCACCGTGCATCGCTGAAGGGATTTAACTGCAGGTTTAATTCTGCACGTTCGCGTTTTTTTAAATTTTGGAAATTGATATCAGGCTCGTGTCTGCTATGAGAGAAATTCCTTAAGAATTTGTGGTAACCAAAAAAAACAAAACAAAAACAAAACCTTATTCCGATCAATTATACGCAATAAATCCACTTTCTCCATTTTCACCGTGAAGTAATTTTACGAGTCTCAAAATGAAGAATTAATAGAAAATAATAAATAACTCACAATTTGGGCCATTAAATGAATCTTTTGGCACTTTGGGCACACCCTGAAAAGCATTTTAATAATTCCGTGATCTGAACTGAGAAGTCAGGGAAAGAAGTGCGGGGGAGGAGGGGTGGAGGAAAGAGTGGGGGTAGTAACTTTTATCACCGTGCAGCGTTTCCACAGGTTCATTTCGCCGTCCCATTGGATAATGGAGCACACATTCGGATTCGGGGTGGAGCAGTCCGAGCAGCCAAAAGGGAGGAAAAAAATGTGAAGGGTAAAAAAAAAGTTCCTCGTTGCGACTCCTCCAGCCCTCTTAGTTTCCAAATGTTCACTGTAGCAGTGCGTGCTCTCTTCGGTTCACCCTGGCGAGCTGCGGCTTAGAAAAAGGAACTTCCACAGTGAACAGAGCTGCGAGAGAGATCGGAGCGCAAGCTGAAGTTGTGACAGTTTGTGGAGGGAGAGCGCTTTGGGGAGGTTTTACGCATTGCGCAGGATGCAGGCGCGCTATTCCGTCTCCAGTCCCAATTCTTTGGGAGTCGTGCCCTACATCAGCAGCGATCAGAGCTACTACCGGGCCGGCGGGGGATACACGGGAATGCCTGCGGCTATGAGCATGTACTCGCATGCAGCCCACGAGCAGTACCCGGCCAGCATGGCCCGGCCGTACGGACCGTACACTCCTCAGCACCAGCCGAAGGACATGGTGAAACCCCCTTACAGCTACATCGCCCTCATCACCATGGCGATTCAGAACTCGCCAGAGAAGAAGATCACCCTGAACGGGATTTATCAGTTTATCATGGAGAGGTTCCCCTTCTACCGGGACAACAAGCAGGGCTGGCAGAACAGTATACGGCACAACCTGTCCCTCAACGAGTGCTTTGTTAAAGTGCCCCGGGACGACAAGAAGCCCGGTAAGGGCAGCTACTGGACTTTGGACCCCGACTCCTACAACATGTTTGAGAACGGCAGCTTTCTACGGCGCCGGAAGAGGTTCAAAAAGAAGGACGTGCAGAGGGACAAGGACGAGCGGGACAGGCAAAGCAAAGATCCCTCTGTCCGCACGGCGGGCCGGGAGCCCGAGCCGCCCATGCAGGGCTCCCAGCCGGTGCGGATCCAGGATATAAAGACTGAGAATGGGAACTCCACGCCGCCTCAGGCCGCATCCCCGACCCTGGGCGCCGTGCCCAAAATCGAGAGTCCAGATAGCAGAAGCAGCCTGTCAACGGGCAGCCCGCACAGCGTCCCCTCCACCCGGTCACTCAGCATCGAAGGAACTGAGCACCATCACCACGGCCAGGCCCCTGCGCAGGGCTTCAGCGTGGATAACATCATGACCTCCATGCGGGGGTCTCCGCAGGCCGAGCTCTCCCCACCTCACATCGCCTCCTCTCGGACAGGTATCGCCCCTTCACTGTCGCTCAGCTACTCGCCGAACCAGACGTCCGCTTACAGCTCAACGACCTGCAACCAGAACGCCATTTCCACGAGCTCCAACGCCACTTATCACTGCAACATGCAAGCCATGAGTCTATACGCAGGGGATAGATCCTCCAGCGGCCACCTGGCCCCTTCCACCACAGTGGACGAGGCTCTGCCCGATTATTGCATCACCACGACCACCGCGTCCTCACTTGGGCACGGAAACCTGAGCCAGGCGGGCCAGGACGGTCACCACGCGCACCAGGGTCGGCTCGCATCTTGGTATGGGGACCTGAGTCACTTGAGCCCGGGTTACCCGGCGCAGCAGCAGAACTTCCACTCGGTGCGGGAGATGTTCGAGTCCCAGCGGATCGGGCTGAACGGCTCTCCAGTGAACGGGAATAATAGCTGTCAGATGGCCTTCCCGTCCGGACAGTCCATCTACCGCACCTCAGGAGCTTTTGTTTATGACTGCAGCAAGTTCTGAAAGCCAAGCGCATCTTTTAAATTAATAACTCTAATATATAATTTCTCTCTATATTTTTTTGTACTTTTGGTCTTTCATTCACACTCCGAATGGACAAGCGATTCAGAGAGATTTTTTGTCTTTTGTATTTTTTTGTGCAGAGCTGTGTAACACCAAAACACGTAAGTTTCCTTCCCTCTCACTTCGAGAATAGTTTCTAAAGATGGCTCAAACCCGGCTGTTATGACTAGACTGTAAATTATAGCCTAATATAGTAATTTATTTTTTAGGAAAAGGGAGTGGTTGGACATTGAGGACCAAACACTTTTTTCCCCTCCGCAGTTTTCTTATTGCTGCATTTTAATTGTCCCAGTTCTTGTATAGAAATAGAGGGACTGTGTAGCCTATACTGACTTATTCTATTCATTTTGTGTTATTTGTTTCAAAAATATTTTGAAGGCATTACATTTTGTTTGTTTAATAAAGTGCCGTTTATTTGAATTTGAGTGATTTATTAGTAACGCTAGAGCCAAAGTAAGGGGACATTTCTTGAATTCAGAAATAGCTGCACGGTAGTTAAAATATATTTCAATTCAAAAATGTATTATAAAGCGCTAAATTCACCTAAACGTTCTGATTTTTTTAAAGAAAGAAAGAGAAAGACATAAACAAAATAAAAGCCCGTTTATGCGTATTAAAGTATTTAAGTGAATACATAAATTTTCCAACTTGAGGGAAAAGCTTTTATAAGTCTGTTCAATTCAGACTGTGGCCCTGCACAGGCGAGTCGAGTTTACCTTTCAAAGTGAAAGCAGCCTAGCAGATGCCATTTTCTCTTTTTTAATGCGAGGCTCCAGCCTCACCTGCGCGCTGTATATGTTCAGTCCTGGAGTGTAAACGCCGGCGGTAAATAAATGCACGTGTGGCAGCAGCTCACCAGCGCGGTCTGAACTCACTGAAGGCCTTGTCAGCAAAACAAATCAGTCATTACGAAGTGAGCAGGCTTCCGTCTGACTGCTGTTTGGGAATGATGATGGGAGCTTTTTGGATGCAGTTGTTTTTGGATTTGTCTTCAGAGTTGATTTTGCTGCTGGAGGAGACCCCCGCGTGGGTTGGGGGTGGTGGGGGGGGTCCTTGTTGATGCACCAGGATGACGGCCTGATGGGTATGATCTGTGACAGAGGGATGTACTGCAGCCAGCTTTGCTTTATTTTTAAATGTTTGTTTGTTTGTTTCCTGGAGGCTCGAGATTTACCGCAGCTCTGGCTGATTGAAATATTACTGCTGTGTCACGTGTTTATTCCAGTAATTCCCCGATGACTTGGGGACCGCCCCCCCCCTCCTTAAAAAAAGCAACAAAAAAACAAGGTTGCTATTAAAACTTTACAGCGGCCTTTTTAAAATGTCATTATTATGCGCGTAGGCCGTTTTACACGGAGACACGCATGCTCAGTGTTAATTAGATATGGCCCCTTTGGTTGCTTTAAAAAAACCTGACTTTAGAAGAAAAAAAAATATTTATATACATATATCTAAAGTTAGAAAAAAATAATCAGGAAAAATATCAGTTACATATAACTTCATGGCGGGAACCCCTTAATCATGCAAAACAATTATATTATTATTATTCATTATTATTATAATGATCTTATTAGCGAGTACATATACTCCACACAATAATAATAATAATAATAATAACAATAATAATAATAAAAATTATTATTATTTTAATGGCGGCTTCTAACCTCTGCAATCATCGAGCTGCAGGGCTTTAAAGATGAAAACAAAACAGAGTAGTGTGTGTGTGCGTGTGTGTGTGTGTGTGTGTTTTAAGTGGCTGGTAGTTGAAGCTTAAACGTGACTGTTAGTTTTCGGCCCGTGTGGATTGGTTTTTAATGAGTCAGTAAAAGTAAAAAAAAAAAAAGAAAGAAAGAAAGAAATCCAGCACGCAAACGCTCCCCAGGGCCAGCAGTCAGATGAGTCAAGCTCATTAAAACTAACATAAACAATGTGCCGTTTCTTCTCTGCTACAAACCACGCAGGTGAGGTTAAGACTGCGGTTCAAATGCAATCTGCACTACATACAAATCAAATAAATAAATGTGCAAATAACCACCAGTTGCACGCAGAGCGCAAGCTAATACGAGAAACGCGTTATTCCCTCCAAACAAACGTCTTTGTGATTGATCAGCACTCAAGAGTCAGGAAGGAAAAGCCAGTCACGATGGCGAGTCGTTTTTCATTGCTAGTACAAGACAGGAGGAGGTGATGGAGGTCAGTGGAGAGGATGTCAACAATGCACTTTAGGGAAGGACGGTGAGCAGCCAGCGTTAAAGCCCGTCCCTGCTTTATCTAAAGCAGCTTCACATGCAGTGCACATCGCAGGCTGGCCGTGGCAGCTTCACGGCCTGCAGTGTATCAAACAATAACAAACAGTCAAACTAAAGGGAGTCCCGGAAGAGAAGGGGAGCTTTAGGCGCGCACTGAAGTGCTCACAGAAGCCCCGGTTAAGGAATTATTGTTTAATGCCGCATTCGGGATACTTTAATGTTCACATTAGTATGACTGTAGCCTCGAGGGATCACACGAGCGTAGGTGTAGTTTACGGCCACGGCTGTCTGCAGATGTTCTACATGGGGAATTCATCCCAGTGTCTGATTAGCGTTGAAGGCCAGATCTTTGCACAAGTGCCGTAGTCACGAGTGGCAAAGCAACCCGATAGCCCACAGCATGCGCTCTAAAGGTTTGGCAGGTATCAGAGCGCTTATGGGGAAACATATGAAGCTCCTGGAAACATGTGGGCGCCCCACACATTTGAAGGGGGCTTTTTATAAAAAAAAATAAAAATAAGGAGGCTCTATTTTTTTACTGACTGTTTCACACAGAAAAACAAAATAGAATAAAAATATCTACAGAGTTTAACGCATTTTCGCGGGTGTTATGCATTTTGTTCTAGTTTGAATTTTTATTTCTGAAGATTGAGCCTGAAATTAAATAGGAACAATTTCCACACTGACACTCGCTGCGCGTTTTGTGTCCAAACTACCAACCAGATTCTCCCATACAGACCTTTTGCATCCACAGCTTAATCGTTTTGTTATTGTTTTTATTTTTTTTAATACTTCAAATTTGCATGTTATATGCATATAAGTTCTGGCAACTGCGGCCATCTCACAGTTACCGACTGAACTGTAAGCCCGTACCTCCCTCAGACACTCCTCACCTCTCCTGTGAGAGGTACACACACACATACACACACACACACACAGCTAAACCCCCTCGCGCAGGAGCAGTGATTGAAATCGCGTCTGTATTTCCTGCACGAATCTGGCCTCCTGCGTTTTTTCTCGATGTATTATTTTTCGTAAAAGAAGAATAGAGAAAAGCCAATGGCGTCCTAATGACTTTAGTTCTTCGCCCAGTTTACATATCAAACCAATTAAAGGAGTGAGGATTCACCATTTAGCCTAAAGTGGGCTGAAATCGAGGCTTCAGTGTAAACGGTTTATTTTGCGTCTTGTTTTGTGCCTGCGGTCTGCGTGGATTTTTGGTGAAGGCTCTAGTCACGTAGTTTGCCAGTTTCTCACTATGAATTTTCAGATTTTCTAAAATTCCAGCATTTGTTTTATTTTTTTAATTTGTATTTACACTGTTTTCATGCTTTTTTAAATCGTAATATTTTAAGGTATCTGCCCTGTAGACCAGCAGTAATAATAAAGAATGGGATATCTTTTATGTCCTTGATATCTCAGTAACACGACAAGCAGGTGACCTCCCCTGTCCCGGGATAGTGCTCAGATTCGTGTTAATTTAATTGAACTTGATCTTCAGTGAGGCCCTGTGATGGGCTGGCGACCTGTCCGTACCTCTCATGTGTCAGCTGGGATAGGTTCACTCCATAAGAGGTTTTAAAAAAAATGGATGGACGGATGATATTCAGGGGCAAGATCTGTATTTTCTCTTCCTAATAACAAATGATAGAGGACACTGGTCGGATCCTTTTCTCCGTCTTCCACTCTGTGGTCGTCTGTCCAAATGTGCTCAGTAAAGCTGGAGCTTTGAAAGAAAGGAGCAGCTTCTCCCTCCTGCAGCTTTCACTTTAGGGATCACCTCCCCCTATAATATCTCTCGTGCGTTTGATTTGACAGAAAATTATTATATTCGCGTTTTTCAGGGATTCTGAAAATCGTGACTTTAGAGCCGTTTAATCTCCTTAAAAACGTTTATTTAGCTGCACAAGTCTGCTCCCCTCCTCCTTCCGAGACCTTCTCGGTTCAAATCTCAGTCATCTTTTCTTTGTTTGTGCGCCAACAGCAGAGCTGATCACAAAACGTGCCTAAGTGTTATTAAAGGGGAATACTCGGTGCACCTGTGTGAGGCCGCGGGCTCAGTGTGTTGTGTGCTCTCAGCGCGCTTTCGGGGGCCCAAACAACCTCAGAGCAACATCTGTTTCCAATTTGGAGTCCGCACAGACTCAGCGCTGTCCAGGACGATCACAGAGACTTTTAAATGTCCTGTAGGTGCCGTCCAGAAAAACACACAGGCGATCCCCACCCTCCACAGACCGCTCACGGAGACCTTCAGGGTCCGCGCAAGTTGAATGTCAAAACCTGACAGCAGCAGTGTGCTCTGAGGAGGGACCGACATTTACCGAGTGCTGCATTTAAATCGGAGATACTTCATTTAGCATTCCACGTGGGAATAAGATGCCGCACTTAAAAAAACAACAACCAAAAAAACGTCAAACAAAACAAAACAAAAACTTATTTCACAACTTTAATGATTTTCGGGAAATTGAGAAACGGCGCCTTACATAAATATTTGTAATAATACTTTAATAAAATATCATATACTACATCTGAGATAGGCCATTTTGGTGCACGTGCACTTTCATTTGAGATAAAGTAGATTTTGGCTGCACGCACATACTTTATATTTTGAAGATATAAATGCAGAGTTTTTTCCACTGTTTTTAACAGAGCTAAATTTCCACAAATACTGTAAACACACTAGATTGGGTCTGCATTCATATTTATTAATATTGTGATACAAGAGGGCAGGGATGTAAGATAGTAAGGCCCATCATTAAACACAACAAATAATATAATGTAATCTATAGAGAGCGTCAGGTCGCCTGTACAGTCAATAACAGCAGAGGATGGATGACTAGGCTGTTAGACACATGACAGCACTACATCACTTCCAGTCGCAGCATTTTAATCAAATATACTCTTTTTCTTAAACAAGTATGAATAACGTGCCCTCGTGAAAACGACCCTTTTGGATTCAATACCTCGAATCAAACAATAAAGACGAGCAAAGAGAAAGCAGCATGTCTGTTAAAGAAGAAGAAGTCATCTAACTTCTGCAAAGTGGGAACAGTTACGAGTGTCCAACACACCCAGCAACCGTCACCGTCAGGATCACAACAAGTCAGGGCCAACAGTTTAAATGCGAGCATTCATTTTAGGCCACAAGGCCGCTCACGATCCAGATGTAGATGTTTCCAGGTAGATGTTTGAGAGCAGGAGAAAAACGCATTTCCCTCAGAATAAAGGAGCGCAGTGTTCTGGTAAATTTTAAAGAAAAACTTGGAATTAGGAGCAAACAGAGAGGAAAGAAACGACACGAGAAAAGCCAGACCTCTGCACAAACTGGGGATCCCATGCGCGTGCACATGCACACTCCGCGCACGCAACCTGCGGTTCAAACCTGGATTTGCAGCTTTTATTTCCTTAGAATTAAAAAAAGAAAAATAATTAGGCCTTCTATAGAATTGATTGTGCTTCATGAGAAAACAAACAGACACGATGTTAAAAGACTTTTTTTATTGTACCAAATGGATCCCCTGCTCATATTAATAAAAGATAAAAATATCCATTCATTTAACTTTTTCCACGTCACACTTCAGGGGAAAAGATTTCAGCGTTGACAGTCCCAAAACAATGAAAAAAAAATACAATAAAAACCCCTCAGTAATAATAATAAAACATAATCAGTGTTGAAATGTAAAAGACATTTAATCAATCTAAATATGAGAAACAGACAACAGATACAACAGCAACCATTATCCACTCACAACAAGACAATCAATTGATTTGGAAGAGTCATACAGGTAGAAAGGAAAGGTGGGTCTTCCACTATGGGTCTCAGTGGAAGAACCCAGGACTGCTAAAACATGCCCGTCGTGTAAGAACTGACTGACTTGGCTTCAGGCATTTGGATTTTTCTTCATGAGATCGATGTCTGCGTCCACCATCTCCTTCACCAGATCCTGCAAGGGGACAGGATCAGATTTATTTATTTGGAAAGGTTGATATCTCTAAAAGGTAAAGACACAAACATAAAATACATGAAGTAAGGCTCGTTTACACCCGCGGTTTAAACTCGGCCTAGTGAAGACCTCCCTTCCACACAGTTATACTGCAGCTGGATAAACATGATAAATACATCAAGTTTATCAGTATTAGGACCTGACAATGATCCATAACGTGCTTGTGTCGTTGGGTCATATTGTACTGATAAGAGCTCAGAGTGTCTGCAGCGACAGATAGGAGATAATATTGTTTTTTGTTTATCAGAAGATTCAGAATTTATATTTTTATAGTTCAGCCAAGCTTCCCGAGCCGGTAAAGTTGAGAAAATATGAAACCTTGAACCTCTGTTTTCTTTTTTTTTTTTCTTTCTCAAAAATAAATAAGGTTTAACTGAAAAACACAGTTATGTTTTCTCAACACTGGCTGCATTATTAATATATTATTTAGCCTTAGAAACTATTTAATCAAAGCGTCTAAGCACTTCAAAAAATGTAATTTTCTAAAATATGTATAATATTTATTTGAAGTTCATTTCATTATATTTCAATATATATATTTTTAGAAGTGCTTTTCTCAGTATATAATTACAAAAAAATATATTGAGAAATATTTGCTTAATTTATAGTAGTCTTTGCTTAATAATCTTTTATTAAAAGGCTGATTTCTAAACAACATACAAAATGTTATAAAGCAAGTATTTATTTTTATAGCACTATTCACAGAAAGGAATAAACAAAGAGCTTTGGTACCAAAGAGCTTTATAATAATCTGATGCAGCATAAAATGAAAAGTAGATAAAATATACAACTGTAATAAAATTCTAATCTAAAAGCTAAAAGACTCAAAACTCATGTGCTGGTTGGTTTTCTGTTGCTTCGTGTGGATTTGATGCAGTGAACCTTTGTGTATTTTCTTTTAACAGTTCGCTGAAAAAAGGCTGCGTTTCTAGAAATCGTTACAGGCTTTCAAAACCATTCTTTCATTTGTCATTGAAATGTTTTGATTTGGTGGTTTTTTTCAGTCACCTTTGATTTCATCACGTCATGCCATTGTCTACATGCGTGGAAAACTACTCCCATTACATTTATTATATGTGTGCTAATGCTATCCAGCAGGACCAACCGGCTGTGCTCTCAAACCAACCTACCTCAAAAGTCACCTTTGGCTTCCAACCCAACTTCTGAGAGGCTTTGGTGCTGTCACCTTGTAGGTAGTCCTAGTAAAAAGACAGTGAGGAGCCAGAGAAAAGGAGAAAGAAGGGAAAGGAGAGAGGGGGAGAAAGAAAAACAAATGATCTGTCATGACTGATCTGACGCCTGTGAGGAGGAGACCCCTCAGCCCAGCTGATGTGTCACTCCGATATGAAGACGTGCTGGATCAAACTCAATATCCAAACTTGATGTCTTCAACAGGATGCAAGGGATGGAGGGTGATGATAACTTTCTCTCTCTCCCACATACATGCACACATTATCTCCTCTCTTGGGGGAAAAAAGGAGGTCACAGAGTCTCCCCGGCCATCAATCCCACCCTCTCGGCTCCCCACCTCCGATCTGTCCAGACAGCCCCCGTTGGTGCCAGAGCATGATAAATTGTGGGACTCTGGTGGTGTAACCCCTAGCTCAGGACCCCCCCACTCCCCCTCAACCCCTCACTCATTCTCCCCCCCGCTGGGTTTTGCACCGGGTTCAAGATCCAGTGAGACCCTGCTTCAGACCACCAAAGCGAGTCCAAATAAAAAAAAGAAAGAGAGAGAAGCCTCTTCTTTGTGTGTCTTTTTTAAGCTTCAGTCCTTTCTCCGACTTCTATTCCCACTATTCTATTTCTTATATTTACAAAGATTCTCACTCATGGACAACTGTGTCGAACACACAGACGAAGAAAGGCTGATTCTGTGATTTTAATACTTTTATACAGGATGGCTCGTGTTAAACACAGTTATTGCTGCAGTGGTGGTTTCTCAAGAAGTGCTCAAAGTGCTGTGCTGGGTTTCCCCTGTGCTTCTCTCTTTTCTTTCCTCTCTGCACTACACGGGCCTCCTCATGCTCCAAGACCAAAAGTCTGAGGACAACCAAACAAAATAGCCTCTGAAACTCACTGTGGCAGTAGTCTGTACTATCAGTGGTGCAATCTGTCATTGCTTCAATGGACTACATGCATGCATGGTGTGGCTGCTAAAGGGTGTTATTATTTGTTTTTAACTAATCTGGCATATATGTTTTCAGGCTAATTGTGTTTCTGCTGATCTCTGCTGTTAGCTGCGGCACACATATGCACATACATTGATAAGTAATAAACGGCATCCACGTGCACAGAGAGGTATACAGAAAATGATGCATGCACATACTGGATGGAATTCAGCGGACAAGATCCTGCATGTGTGAACATCACATGTAGTGACGTAACCTGAAAGAGAGGAAGAGCTAAAGAGCTGGTCTCTGGAATTTGAAAGAGGATACGTATACAGTAAGTGTTAGTGTAAGGATAATGCAATCCATGAAGAAAAACAAGTTTGACTTAAAAAACACAACACAAGACAAATAACCAAAGGAACGGTAAATACTCGCTAAACTTTCAGCTCAAAAGGGTATTTCATGGTCGATACGCTCTTAGTGTTGCCAGCTTAAACAACCTTAAGTGTCACCGTGTCAACCAGAACTACGATTTTAAGACTTAACTGACTTTGCTGCTGCGTCCAGATGCCGCTCTTCTAGTTTCAGTCTTTCCACAAGATTTTGGAACGTGCAGGGGATTTGCTTTCATTCAGCCACATGAGCATCAGTGAGGTCCAACACTCAGGCTGAACGACGAGGCCTGACTCACAGCTGGTGTACCCGCTTCTCGTTGGAAGCGGGGTGCAGTCGGTAAAGTTCCTGCACATCCAAACCGTTTCTTTTACGGACCTGGCTTTGTCGTTTAAACACACTAGGCTCTTTTTCAAACTGTTGTTGCAAAGTTGAAATGAATATCGCTTTATAGCACACACTGTTAGCCGGAAGCGGGACGCCAAACCCCACCTATGAACAGCAGCCCAGGGTAAAGTGCACCGAGCAGAGCAGTGTTACCATCTGACACTGAACCTCTTGAAAACGTCTTTTTTGGGTGATCTTATTACAGAGGAACGCACACGGCAGCGCTGGCATACTTCAGCCTTTTAGAGAGCGGGGACCCACATCTCAGAGAGGCTCCACAGCGCTTAATCACACTCTTCTGATTACACACAAAGGCAAGAACACTGAACACACACGGAGGGAACAAGCACAGGCCGATTCAGGTTTCTGACAGCGTTCGGTTTGATATTATTCGGCCCGAGTTGAAAACTTGGTTCAATTCTGGGTGAGCGGTCTTTTTATTTTTAACTCTGCATGGTCTATATACAGCCGAGCAGATGAAAGCTTCAGCCCATTTTCTCCTCCGTCTGTAACAGCAGGACAAACAGCTCTTTCTCATGTGAGCAGCTCTGTACATTACTCACAAACGATTTTGGCACTCAAAGCCATAACTGGAAACATTTTCAGACTAATTACCTGCAGCAATGAGACATAATTTATCATGAGGCTGAATGTAATTATTATAGGGCGACTTACTCCACAATTATATTAAATAATCCACTTGCTTCATAATTATATTGATTAGGGTTTGTAATGGAGAACATTTCATAGCTGGCATAAAAGAAGTCTAGTCACGAACTGGTTTAGAGAAAAGCGGTAAGCTGACATTAACAAGTAGCAACTGCACCTCCTTTATAATTTCTATACATCAGGGAGAGTCACATGGTTTATACCTTTGTTAGTGATGGTTTGCTAAACAGCAGGATAGTTAAGTCTAATCTGATGTGAGTGTTTCGGAGACAGATGCTTGAAAAGGGAAAGTAAACAAATGCAGGAAGTTTGACCTGCAGGGAAAAAAAATCCCGAAGTTGCCTTTTGTTTAGATTCTGTCTGCATGCATACGTAGTCCAAATGAAGTGAAATAAATATGAAGCTGCAACACCTGCTGCCAATGGCAAGACCCTTACCTGAACTCAATGGACTGAACCTGGAGCGCAGACTCTATCTTTAAAGAGTCACTGTGTCTGCGTTCTGTTAAACGAGACAAGTGACAAATTCATCCATGCACCTGCAGTTTAGAGGCGAGCTCCCAAAGCCTGCGACTGCCTTACAGGTACAGCTTTGACCAGCAAATTTACCCAAAAGTCCAAAACAGACGGCGTTTTCTTAACATAATGTCACATCTGGAGATGGAGAGGTCTTTGTACTTTAACCTGAGCTTCTTCTTATCTGGTAAATCACAGCACTCTTACAAACACTGTAGAAACAGTAATGTAGCAACAACACAGGTTATATACGTCTTTGCAAACCAAGTTTTAGAACCACAAAATTAACTGCGAGGGAAACTGAGGAGGGTGATGGAAATGCAGAGCAGCGAGACTCCAAACGTGCAGCTGCAGCATTTTGCATAAGGAGCTTAATACAAGCTCCTTTACTGCCATTCGGTGTGACTGATAGATGGCCTGACAGTGCTGTTAATGGTCAGGAGAGGCAATTTTATAAGTGAACCTTGACCACACATGGCACACTTTTTACTTCTTTGACTTTGTTTTCCTTTCAAAGGGTAACACGCATGACGGACATCTCTCTCATACCCTATTTACAGTCCACGGTGGTGGTGCTTAATATGTATTACGCATCAAGAGATCACATCGTTTTGTGGTTTTATATGACTGGAAGCTAAAGTAACCGTAAGGTTGTGAGTTTAAATAATTTATCTAAATATTAAAGAAGAAATTCTTGCAGAATATGTGCCAAAACAGACAACATAAATCCTTACTTACTGCTAATGGAAAGGACCTATTAAAGCATGTTCCAAGTTTATGTGATGTCAAAAATGGTCGGATTCAAGTTGATGTGTTAACCAGCTACACATCTAAAAAGATGAATGTATCTTTAGAGCAAGTATTCGTACTCTTGTTTTTTCTCCGCCTGTATATTTTCTGTTGAATAGTAACTTTACTAAGACAGTGAAAGCTCTAAAGCACTGAGCAGATTGGGATTTAAATGAGGGGTGTGCGCTATCCACGATAATACTGGTGAAATTATTCTTTTTTTGGAGATATTAAAGTGTTACATTGTGATATCATTGCTACAGCAGTGACAGCCACAATGACCACAGCCTCCAATGAGGATTTAATAAAGTAAAACTACTGTAACAACCTCGCAGAACGGTTCTTGCTGAAGGCGGACGCACTTTTTTGACCACTTGAGGCAAAAAACACATCATCGAGTACAACCAGGCTACAAGGAAGGAGAGACTATTCAGTTTAGAGACTGCTCAGTATTTTGTTTTTTACATAAATATAATTTTGTGAATTTTCTTGAAATATCATGATATATTTTTAAGGCTATATAGCCCAGCACATAATATACGTGTAAATCGAACAACACATGAAGCTGGGAGGAAGAAGGCAGAGCCATTCCTTGTATTTAAATCAGCATTTTGTCACCACTACTGTTAGGCCTGAAATCTCCATCTGAGTTTGGCAGGAAAACATCTGCTGAAATCAGACTCTTGTCTGCTAAGTCTGCCTTCTTAGCACGTAACCACACGGTTCAGCATCCAGGAAGTTAATCCAGCGTCTGGTCTTTGTCAACCAGGATTTCTACAGGTGACAGACAACCTCACCATCAGAGCTCATACTGCAGAGTACCACTCAGTGAAATAAAAGCTGAGTCCAAACTGCTAACAAGAGCGTTCTGCGGCCAAGTGAATTCACCCAAACAGAGCATGTAGCGAATAATTCAACATGAACTACTAACAGATGGGGGCACAATACAATCTTCATATGGATCCGATTTGGAACCAAACCCAACAGCTTGGTACGTCCTGTTTAACTCAGCGTTCTGTCCGTGTCTGCAAATATGTAGCAGTCATAATAACACAATTAAGCAGCACAAATCTAAAATAAATAAATAAATAAATACATTTTTTTAGCTGTGACAAAATGTGGCTCTCACAAGTTGAATGACAATATGATCTACACCTGCTCATCAACCGAGACTAAGTTAAAGCCTATGAAGGGGCACTGAGGTCTCTGAGTGGCATCAAAGAATTAGGAAAGAAGTTCATTTTGTCAGACGAGTAAAAAGAGGGTCACATTTATTATTTACAATGCGTTGCACAAATAAGGCAACATCATTTCGGTCAATTCTGATCATCAGCTCATGGCTGTAAAGTTATTTCTATAAGTTTCTGAATTAAAAACCTTAACTAAGCATTAAAAAACACATCTTTGTTTCTGAGATGATTTTCTGTCCTGATTATGCGATGAACACTGCCACAAGTAATTGGTATGTGGAAAACACCAGCCAGAAACTTTCCTCAGGAACAAATGGAGTCATTGTAGTGGCTGAACCGATCCCAGATCGATCCAAACTTTGAAAGAGAAAAAGAACAGACTCAAATTGCAGATTGAAATAAAACCACAACATCCCCAGTTCTTATCTAATCTTAGCTCCCAAGCAATAGTTATGAGACTGGGATTTAAAAGGATCTTCATCACATGCCTGGAATATGCTTTGGTAATGCATATAAGTTGATGATTTTAGCACTAGGTGGTCCTTTCCTCTCCTTTCCTGATCAGCTCAGTTTATTTGATCAGCTGTACTGGTAATGACTGGAAATAAATGGAACTTAACTGGACAATCTAAAAAGCCACAACATCTTCCTACAGTTTTCTGTTCATTAAAAAAGTACTTTTGGACTAGACCGAAACATCAGATAAAACAAAAGCAGTGTGACTATTGAAAAGACTCAAAATATAACTATAACTTATACAGTCAAACAATCTAACAATCACTCGTAATACAAAAAGCCTGACATGTCCTCAAGTATGCGGTCTGACCTTCCCTTGCTCATTCTGCTCTTTTGCCCTTTTTCTTACACTATCCAGTCTAATAAAGATGAGAAGCCATAAAATTAATCCTTAGAAATGTAAAAGTGAGAGACAAATAGGGTGTGATCATGGTCCATAAAGCACACAGCCAGTAAGAGGCCCTCAGAGCAGGCATTTAACGCAAAGGAATCTGGTATCACTACAAGGCCTTTCAATAAATCACACAGCACACGGGCTGACCCCCACATAAGGGCACATACACACTAACAGGCAGCGATGTGTGAACACGCACACACACGCACGCACGCACGCGCGCACACACACACACACACACACACACACACACACACACACACACACAAAGTACAATTGCCAGGATAGATTAAAAAATGCTAAATGTCCCTAAGCTGCATTTATTTTTCTTCCGACTGCAAACCTACCCAGATCAAACATTTTCAAGAAACCGATTCTCTTTCCTCTCTCTTGCTCTGAGGATTGCATGCTGGGAGACTATGATGTGGTTTTGGAAGTCCAGTAGTGTGTCTGGTATTTGTACAGTAGTGGACATGAGGCTGCAAATACTTCAAAGGAAATTAGATAAAGGGGCCGAGAACGCTGTGAGAGTCTGGAGCCCACGGTCTCCATGTCCCCAACAGACCCAGATGTTCCAACCAGACCCAGATGTTCTGATCTTTGACCTCAGTGGGATTTTGATGGAAGAAGTCATCCCTGATCCAGGGCTTTTAAACCCGGAATGAATTACTGCGCGGACAATGACAAGGACATGAAGGCGGGACAATGAGGAAGGAGCAGACTGATACCTAGCCTGCCTGCAGAAACATGAAAGTTAATGCATACACAATGTGCACAGGTGTGTGAGTCGCCGTCTGTGTTTGTGTGTGTGTCTGTGCAGGTGGAGACATACTTGTAGCAAAAAAAGTGAGCTTCATCGTTTCAGTGCTGCCTGGACCTACAGTCACAAATCTGTCACTGGTCAATTTCTAACGCACCTCCGCCAGCATCGCCTCAACTTATCACTTCCTTTAAAGCACAAAAGACCCTCAGTTTCAAGTAAAGGGAAGGGAGAAGGAGGGAGGGATGAAATCGGAGACCGATGCAGTAATTTGTACAACAGCAGTAGTCTCTGTTTTAATGGCTCAGGTGTGAGAGCGAGCTGTCCACAAATCACATGGCTGAGAGTTTGATCCATGGCCCTTCCACATGCCGGGGCATCTTTGAGCATCTTACTGAATTCTAAGATGTTATTGATGATTGACCTGCTCTATTGTCACTGGGTTGTGTGTGTGCATTAACAGGTGAATGTTAAAAAGGTGCTCTTTAAGTGCTTTGCATTCACCATTTCTTTTTCTAATTAAATTCACAGTACATCATAATCTTGTAATAACTTGGTAATAACTTCATACTTAATTCTAGTGACACAAAAATTTGACTCTGACATGAAGTATCTGTTCAAGCACAGTAGATTGTGCTTCTCAGCCTGGGGCTGAGGCTCAGGATCGCTAAGGTGGGTTTCAAAGTGATTAGTAAGATAAGTTAAACATACACAGATCTTACATTAGCAGATATAACTGTGACTGAACTGAAAAGAGAATGTAATAAAGTGACGGAAATTCAGGCCAACAGGTTAGATTATACACAATATTTTAAGCTATTACTTTATAAACTAAAAATAGTACTATGAGGAATTTACTATTATATGGTAGGGGGTTAAACATTTTAAACCACTTAAAATCTAAAAATCCTCATATATTCTCCTTTCAGTTACTTAACATTTGAAGAAGAAATATTGTCTGCACCCGCTTATTTTAGCTCTTTTTGACACAATATGTTGCTTACACTGGAACAAAATATGGAAACCAGAGTCATAAAAAAATGTAGGTTACCTCTGTCTGCACTACTCCTTCAAACTGACATACTTTCTATTTAGTGTAATTTATCTGGCATCTTATGAAATCCTGGAATCCTGAGCAGAAGAAACGAAGACCTGTGGGTTTCATTTGTGCCACTCTGTGGCAACACAAATCAGTGATTTCATATTTATTGTTTCCTCAAGTCAATAAAGCATCACTGCAGTAAATTTCGATGAACTCTGAGCTGCTGCGTCTTTAGGAATCCAAGACAGTTATTAGCCGCTCCCAGCCAGATGTCAAAGGCCAGGTCCAGCGTGTCTCATTCTATGTATGCGCTTGTGTCTACAGGGGGGGGAGAGCGAGCTGTGTGAGTTACAGCTCAGGTTTCCTTCCCTCACTCCCCATGCAGCTTGGCCTGCACACAATGTGTTAAGTGACCTCTAAGGGGTGGCCCTGTCACCTTGATGAGTATGTACAATACTACACTGCACATGTGAACACACACACACGTATAGTGGGAAATACACATGTATACACAGTAATGACAAATTTAGTGCAGAAAGCCACACACAAAAACTCTTAAAAGACCAAATCAGTAGAAAAACAGGAGTGTGTGAATCTCCTCGGGAAAACAGTGAAAGTCATGTTAATATTTAAAAGCTAAATTATCACAAACTCTCACTTCATGTCCTCATCTCGCCTCTCTCTCTCTCTCTACTGGCTCTACTGTGTTGATTGCTCTCCATCAGTGCTCATTAAAATTCCTGGGGTAGCCGTGTGATAAATATTTATGCGGCTGAGGACACACTCCACACACACTCCAAACACACTGGAGTGGCTGGATCTGACTGCCGATAGTGTTAAGTGCCTGGAGGCTCTGGTAGAGAGTGGAGACCCACTGCCTGCCGCGTGGTTGTATACATGAGGCGTTTACTGTCAAGATAATGGGAGGAGGGTTAAGATTTATGAGCATTAATGGAGTTTAAGTTCTGTTTCTATGTGTGTGTCCGTGTCCGAGGATAATCTTCTAATGTGTGAAGTTTATGGAAATGAAGAGGAAAACATTGCACATTAGCACATCTGGATATAAACGCATTTGCAGACACACGCACACACATACAAACAGAATGTAACCACAGTGTAGCTGGACTCCTCACTACTGTTCCACAGAGCTGCTGACGACCCCCCTCTTCCTCCTGTATTCTATTATTCCTGTGGACGGGAAACAGATCATAATTCCAGGAGTCAGCAGAAAGCAGCAGAGGGAGAGAGTGAGAGGTGGAGGGAGGGAAAAGACTACGGGAGGCGGGGGTGAGGGGGTGGGGGGTGGCTCAGGTGACTGCTCACTTCCACAGAGGTCAAACTGAAACTGTGCAGTTAAGTAATTTCCAGTGAAAAGTAAGTAAGTGTTTAGTCTGTTTGGGCATTTGTATAATAAAGTTTGGGCGAAGCAGCGGCTTCCAGTGAAATCAGCTGGTGTGTGTCAGCGTGAGCGCGTGTGTGGTGAGTGTTTAACATTTCTATAAGCGTGTGGCTGTTTCATATTTCAGAAGACATCAAAGGCAAACTTAATTTCCCTTCTTTAAACAACATTCTTTACAATCATACTTAAAAAAGGAGAGAGAGAGCGAGATTGAGTGAGAGAGGGTGAGAGACTGAGGGGAGAGGAAAATCTCATCCTCTCTTATCTTAATTGTTGTGTAATCTCAGTTAAGCATCGAGGGGTTTGTCTAGGCTTTGACACCCAGCCTCAGTGTTTTGGTACAGATGATGACTGTTAAGTAGCTTCTATATTCTCCATGCTGAAGGAAAGTCTGGGTCCAATTTATATGATTAATATGGCAACAATTGAAATGGATTAAAGTAACAGCTACACTGCTAACATTAGATACAGCTTTGATGTGTATAGAGGACATTGGTAACAGGCAGATTAACATTAAGACCTCAAGCCTACACATTAAAATTGAAGACTATATATAAAAGACGGACATAAGCACTGTGTTGTTACTACAGCTGGGTACCTTTCATACTTTAAAACACACTGGTATCAGTACAGGTACCTGTATTTGGTACCAGAAGTGAATAACAACTGTTTTTCTGGACTTTGCTCAAAACGAAATAATTAATTAAAAATTTTCTCTTGAGTCTATACTTCTCCACTGAAACATTTTACTTCTTTGAAACACTTTAAACACAACACAAAACCAAATCGCTCTGTTTTGACCAGATTTTTTCCCTGATTAGATGTGGTTTGCACGGCCAGCTTTGCATTTTGCACACCAACAATTATGTGTAACTTTTGGCACACACTAACATTTGCAAGGGTGACAAGAACAGGTGGGAACAGCTAACCCCAGATATGAACTGATATCAAAAGTGGCACCCAGTGATTTGGTGTAAAACTGTACTCAGTATTACCAAAGTAAGCTCAGTTGGCACCTTTATCAATGCTTAATTTGGTACCCACCCCTACATGTCCCCCACTGGTTTTTGAAGGTTCAACGTAATTATTACTGATGTTCTGGAGGCTGACATGAAAATATTTGGAGTTTTAAATAATGAAATTAAATAACAAGCTCTCTCCATAAACTGTATGGCACTAATGAGACATGCCGTATCTGCTACAGTAAGAAAACGGCTAAAGGCCCTTTCACTTAGGAAGCAGAATGGACTGAGCCAACTGCTACGTGTTGCAAATGACTAAATGCTTTTTTCTTCCTGCGCACTTGTAACACAATGAGCTGATTTCAGATGGTGTGCAGGAGGAGGAAACTGGTGGAGCAGCCTGCAGCAGAGACATGGACATTGCTTTTTATACTTTTTTATTGCACAACAGGACAAGAAACAATTATGCTACTAATATATCTTTGGCTCTTTGGAAGCCCCTGCACAGACAGAATACTAATACAAAGCTAGCCAAGAACGCAGGCTGATGATAAAGCTTAGTATATGCAAACCCCATCCCAGCAGCCAGAGCCTGAGTTTCAGCAGGTAACAACCTGATGAACAATCAGGCTTGCAGCATTTTAGCCTCCAGTTCTACTACATGTACATGTTTCTACAGCAGAATCACTGTGGCAATCGAATTCAAATCTCTGTGGGCTGGTTGTCATCTTTGCTTTTTGTAGTCAGCTTTGTTTTCATACATAACACTAAAAGAAAGCTCTTGTGTATGTGCTCATTAGGGATTTCAGTTCATGTGGGGAACTGTAGCCAGCGCTTTATATTGTTAACTGGTAAATATGTGGCAATGCACGGTTATTTAATGGAGAGATAATGTAGCAAATTAGATTCTCTGGCATGTAATTAAGTAACTTACAGTATAACTTTTAAGAAGTGTAATGTGTAATGTGTAACTCAACATAAAACTACATGCAATATAAAATTAGTATTGGAATAATACATAGAAAAAGATTTGTGTTTGGCTTACTGGATTTTGCCTGCATTCCCGGACTGTGCAGGCATTGTCTTCTAGCTGCACAATCAGCATTCTTATCTATGATTATAACATCACAGCCTCAACTGATGAAATGTGGGAGTCATGGGCACGGTGGTTTACTTGTTTTCTTGCACAACTTCACATAAGTGTTGCTGTTGTCTTTTTTCCCCCCAAAACACACACCAAATTATAACCTTGGTCTTATTTTGGAAGGCTTTTGCAATTGCTTAACACTGTGCATAGCAAAATAATTGCTGAGAGCATAGCAGCGTCATTTCTACTAATTTCTACAAAAAACCCCCACAAGTCAGACATTCAGGCAGATTTTCAACCAACCAAAAGTTTAGGCAGATTATGTAACCCAACATATTTTGAGGTAAAGCTGAAAGTCAGAACACCTGAAACGATGGCGTAATCCCTCAAGTCAGACAGTTTTTGAGTGATCGTTTCACTGTTCTATGCTGGGAACAAGTGATGTTGGCAAACATGTGGGTTTGAAACCTGTCTGACAGTCTAACTTGTATTTCTTGCCCTGTTTGACTTTGTTCTAGATCTTAGCTTTTAGCGTGAGTACAATTTAGTTATTACTGATGTCCAGATCTGTTATTATATGCCCAGTGGTAACAAAATTAAATTATGGTTTGACGAGCCAAAACCAAAAACGTCTAACTTCTCCCCTGCCTTGGCCTCTATCACACAAACAATCTACTTTTAGTTCGGCCTCACAGTATACAAACACACACATCAAGCGTGTATAGGTTACATGTCTGCCCTCATTTTGGGAGCTGTTTTTGTATGGGTGACATAGATGTCAGCTATGTTGGATGAAGATCAACAGGTGAGTTTTTGCTGAAGGATGTGGTACACACACACTTTAGCATACAGAGTACATGTATACACAGAGTGAGATGATGCCTTGATGTGATCTAATTCAGGCCCTGGCTGAACTTTCAGTGGCGTTGGGGTTAAGCGAGGCAGTCGCACACAAAAACTTCTGTCTGCAGTTTTCAACTCCCAGCACACTATTTATTAGTCTCTTGCTCTTTCCTTCCCCCCTTCTCCGTTTTTCACCTCAGCCGCTCTCTGAACCTGCTAACAGACAACCTTGTCTCTCCTCCGTGACTCTCACCAGCCATTGCTCATTTTCTGGATGTAGTCAGGTTTGCTCTGGTTCAAGAGGAATACTGGGCTTTTCTTTGTATCATGCATGTGTGCAAGTGGACAATTTCAATCAAAGATTGTAATAAAATATGATCAAAGACATTAACATATTACATACTTTTTATTTTTGATCACAAACTGCTATTTCACTGTTTTAGGTAGATCAGTGGTGCTAAGAAAATCCTGAGAAACTAATAAACAAATAGTTTTTCTTTCAGACTCTTCGAGTATTCTTTGTATTATATGAACATTGAACACTGGGAGGAAGGAAAATTTCCACATTGGAATATCGGTTATTGAACAAATTTTTAAAAATGTAGGATAAGCACCACAATAAGGAATCTACAAGGTTTTAAAACTTCAACAAGTGGCCACAACTCACAACTCAGATTCTGCAAAATGCAGCAGGTACATGTTTTACTGGGGGGCAGTAGACAACACTGGCAAGACAGCTGAAGTATTTAATCCTGCTTCTAGAAAAAAAATAACTTTAATTTAATTTCATAAGTTCAGTATAGATAATATGTTACAGTCATGTGAAAAAAAGGTCTTACAAAGTATGCAGTTACTAATTCCATAGGATTAAGTGGGCAACTCAAATGTTAAATAAAAAATAATCAAATCAAATATATTTTATAAATATATAATATTTATGATATCATATAAATATATGATATAATAAATACGTAAATCAAAATTACCTGATTAATTGATGAGCAGTAAGTGTGAACACTTTGATTTAAGCAGACGTTTTGGCAGGTTGCTGGTCTAGAGTATCCAAGTATGTCTCAGTGCAATGCCAAGGAAAGACATCAATCATTTTAGCGAAACAATTGTTGCTGCGAATGTGTAATAATGCCATTTCCAAACAATTGAAAGTCTATCATTCTACAGTGAAAAATGATTCACAAGCAGAAAATGTTAAATACACCTGTCAGTCTTCCCAGGAATAAATGTCCCACCAAATTCAGCCCAAAGTCAGTGTGTGGAACGCTCAGATAAAGTGCAAATAAACCAAGCTGTACATCTCAGGCTCTACAGGACTCAGTAGGAATTTTAAATGCTAGAGTTCGTAACAGTACAAGTAGAAAAAAGACTGACCAACATGAGCTGTTTGGAAGGGTTTCCAAGAGAAACCCTCTTCTTTCATGGCAGCACAGCTTAGGCCTACAAAGTTGCATCTGAACAAACCACAAGATTTCCACCTTCCACTCCCTTTGAGATGATTTTTTAAAGATTTTACAGTAAAAAACTAAATAACATTTGACAAAAGTATCTCTCTAGATCACAGGTGTCGAACTCCAGGCCTCGAGGGCCGGTGTCCTGCAGGTTTTAGGTTCAACACAGTTGATTTAAATGGCTAAATTATCTCCTCAACATGTTTTGAAGTTCTCCTGAGGTCTGGTAATGAACTAATCATTTGATTCAGGTGTGTTGATATCTAAAACCTGCCGGACACTGGCCCTCGAGGCCTGGAGTTCGACACTCCTGCTCTAGATACTCCACATTCTGCTCCATTAACACATTTTCCAGTGACATTTTCATTTTACAAACTTGTTCTAATGACAACAGTTTACTGATATTTTTTAGGCCACTGGTACGCACTTCTGAATTTATTATTATTCAAGAGAAATGAAGTCAAAACAACAGGAGCAGACAGAGGCAGAAAGAGGGCAAGCAGGAGGAAAAGGGCGGCTTGAATGGACATGCTCATCTGCTTTGGGTCAATGGATTTCAATCCCGGCTCACTTCCCTTATGTCTATCCTGCCTCTATAAGACGAAGGATAGGAAAAGGCCAGTGGTGGTGTTGGATGACATGTCGTGGACAGGGGAACAGGCTTCTATAGGCTACATCTCATCCAGAATGGCGTTTCCTCTCTAAGCAGCATTCCTCATCTTATCAGCTCCAATAATCTGCTGTTCTCATCGTGCCCAAACAGGGAGAGCCAAACCTGAAAGAGTGCACAGGAGAGAGAAAGAGAGAGAGCAAAAAGGAGCTCCTTTGCTTGCTCTCTCGTCCTCTAACTCTCTCTTTCTGTGTCTGTTAGCTGGTGATAGAGTGATAAGGTGGGGAAGAAAACAGTGAGCTGTCTGCCACTTAGAGGAAGTGGTCGCTCAGCCCTGAAGACTGAGCATACTCCAAAACTATGGATTCAGAAAGAGGGGAGGAAGTGCAAGCTTCCTCAAAGTAACTAAAAACATTTACAGTCTGAAATCTTCACTCTAATCGAAAAACAAGAGAAAGTGATGTTTATCCTTTAAATTTTACTCAAAAACATAAACAACACAGGCTGTCGGCTATAAACTGCTACGCAGTCATATGCAAAGTGTTAAGGCCAATGTGTGAGCCACTGGGACACAAACTTCAATACAAGAGCAGTAAATCTGGATCACAATAATGAGTAGTATTTCAAAGTAACCACCTCTTGTTATCAGTTTTAATTTAACTGTCATATAAATAAATACATACAAGTCATATAAAAGTGTAGCTGTACACACTTTGAGTGATTTCTAATTGAATTTGTGGTATCTACCTGCAGTACCTTCAGCAGGTGGTCTTGGCTCACATTTTGAGAATCACTGGTATAATGCAATCTAGAAACGGAGGCTTACTCTCAAGGTAAAAATTGCACCTTTTACTACAAGTTGTTTTTAGCAAAAAGGAAAAATCTTTACTTTGAAAACACTGGCTGCTTCTCTGTTGCATCACACCTTTTTAATGTTCCGCTCAGTTGGTGTCTTCCTTTAAACTATGGATAACCTCTCCAATCTGCTAGCAACCAAACAATCACGGTGAGGCTTTTGGTCCAGCACCCTATTTGCAACTGATTTCACCTAGTGAGAACCAGCAGCCTCCCACCACCTCTCGCCAATGGGCTGGGGAAAACACACCAGTGACCAGACCGGGGGCTTGCTAACCGGTCACTAGGCCTGTGTGACCGAGGCCTAAGCAAGTATGAAATGTGAAGCAGACAGAACTACTTGTTTGAAGCTACAACAGTAAAGCCTAAACTGCAACTTTTTGCAGTACATTTTGCTGTATTGATACTGTGCAGCTACTTTAACTTCAGTCAGTTCTCTGAGGGTTCAAGCTGTGAGGAAGGATTGAGAATAAAATATCAGATGAGCCAGTCTGAGAGTGACTGAATGAAAAAGAGAAAGACATGAGCGGGAGTGAAAGAACGAGTAAAGGAGGAAATAAAGAGAAAAGGTAACAGTAAAACAATAGAACAGCCTTAGGGGTTAAGGGAATGTAGTGGTGCTGGAGTTCAGGAGAGTTCAAAAAAAGTGTGTGTATGAGAAAGAGAGACTTGTGAGTGTGTGAATACTGGGTCGCCTGAAGAGAGCGGCCCCAGAATTAATTACCCAATCAAGATAACCAGCCAGGGAAAGACATTAGGGAGGTCACACTACAATTAACCTCTTAGTCTAAACCTCTCTCTCACTCACACACACACACACATGCACACACACAATAAAGAAGTCATAGGTTCATTGAAAACACAGTGAATAAAAGTTTAATTTTTCACTTTTCAGGGGTGACTTTCGCTGACTGCAAGGCCCAATATGCTCTTATTTTGAAGCATTTCCTGCACTCTGTTATTTTTGGGAGATATAGCGACTCTACCTGTCCTGTTCAAGAATCCCTGGCAAAGCCATGTTGTTTACAGTGGGATATTGAGTGAGTCGGGGGCTTGAGTGGAGTGGAGTCGGATGTGGTTCACACATTCCACCAGAGACTCAGATTACACTGCAGGAAACACCGGCCCTGCAAGACACACACTGCCTGACTCTGTGATTTATAAACATACTCCTCTATGGGACATACACACTCTCAGAGACACACATTAAAAATCTCAGCGGCTTCGCTCTGAGCCAAGGCTGCATCTACATCTCTCATTCACTTTCTTCCTTTCCTTCCTTCCTGCTTCTCCTGTAATTCTCAGACTCTTAGCTGGGCTCCAGTTTTCTCCTCCTGTCGCGGCTAATAGTAAAGACAACTCATGGGTGTTAGCGCCGGTTTGACATCATTGCATATTCATGAGCTGGTGGGCGAACATTCAGTCTGGCATTCATTAGTAAACACAACTTCAATCACCATAAAGTGGCCCTTTGTGAAAGGTTTATGAAAGACACACACTTGAAATAGGTCTCTGGGGAGACTGTCCTCCTCAGAAAACCAAAAGAAAGAACAAACAGAGACACCGAAGACGGGCCACCAGTCAATCACAGACTGAAATGTAATATGTTCAGTATTGATATTATATTATGAATAGTGCCCAAAATTGGCGCAATAACATAAGTGTCAAAGATTCAAATATTCCAGGTGAAGCAGATGCTTTATTCAAAATGTCACTTTTAGGAACAACCAACCAACTATAACACCATTTTGTCAGATGCTGCTTATGCATATGAGCCTCATGCACAAGGTGTACTTTGGTGTCAGACTTTGATGACTTTGAAGTACCGTCATGAAAAATTACTCACACCAGCAGCTTTGGCAAAGAATCCCTGACTGATTTTATTTTTTCATGCTGTCATTATGTCCACATCACCAGCCTAATGCTCAAAACTGAATTCATAAAACCATTTAGGAAAATGTAACACAGGTCAGATCTGATCTTTCCCTCCTCTCCCGAAAAAGCTCAGTGCATCTTACAATCCGGTATCCACGTTGCCTGAAGCTGCTCAGCGGAGAACCCTGGGTAATCAAGCCCAGCTGTGACAAGGGGGCAAAGACAAGGGCTGACAAAACTCACTCTTCTCTCTGTAACTCTTTCAACAATACCCTCTTCCCCCCTCCCCCCAGCCTTTTCTCCTCATCTGCCATGTTTCTTTTGTCAGGCCTTTGGATGAGTAATGCTGGCTAATAGCTCAGGAATCCCAGCCCACGATCCTCCTTGGTGCTTCCTTGCTATCTCTGGGACACACTGTAGCCAACAAATTGCTGTAAGGTGCTGAGGATACACCTCTTCATCAAGCCACACGCATTATGATACAATGACAGACCAAATATGGATGATAAGGAACGTTAGACTAACAAAATGCGTAGGTGTCTATAGCCTGAGGCAGACCTGGGGAGACGAGAATAAGTCTTCCAATCTTAATAACAACCTAGTTCTCTGTGCGCAACAACTTTATCAATGCTTCTTTATACTTGTACACCTTCACATCCAATGAGACTCCATACTGTTGCCATGTCTCTCTCTTTCTCTCTGGGAGCAGTACCGGGTCAGTCTGTGGGTTGGACTGCTGAGGGGCCCAGGGTGGTTCCGCTCTGACGGTAGGAGGAAACTCCTTCAGGAAATACCAAACTGCCAGACATACACACTCACACACACAATCCACAATCTCCCTTTCTTTTTCAAGTACTAGCAGACTAAAGCTCTGCACAAACTGCCCCAGTCCATTACTGCCTTTTTTCACTTTCAGCTCGCTCACACTGAGACAAGCAGACGATCTGAAAATACAGTTCTGTTTGGTGCAGTCAAATATCCACAGGAACGTCGGGTTGCATGTTAACCTGCAGTGTTACACAACCCAGAAGCTGGGAGACTGCCAAGGGTTTTAGGCATCAATTACAGGTAACTTTAACGAGTCGGCTCAATTAAACAATAAATCACAGCAGAGCCAAGTTTCTGCCCCTGAGAGCCCTACCTCTCCACACACACCATTAAAAGTTGACTGAGGTGTTTCCTTCCAAAAGAATGAGGAATTAGATTCACTAACATGCAAGAAAACAGGCACCTTTACCTCACGCAAAAAACATGAGCAAAAAACAGAGACAGAGTCATCTTATTTAAAGACTTGATTCATCCCAAATATATATATATATATATATACATATATATATAGATATATATAGATATATATATATATAGATATATATAGATATATAGATAGATATTTTACAACATAAATAAATAAAACCTTCCTAGCTTCAGTTTGATTTTCTCACAGCTACCATCAATGACAGAAAACAGAATTTTACAGAGAGCTTTCCCAGCTCTACAAAAAAAAAAAAAAAAAAAAAAATCAGTCCAGAACATTTTTGCAGAGCTGGGGAAGACGGAAACAAAAGAAATTTGCCTGTGAAAATTAATCACTCCAGTCTGCCCTGACACCATTCAAATCATTATAGGTTAGTGGTGACGCAACTGTCTCGGGCTGTTTTGCATGCTTTTGACTGCTGACATCACTGATGCTTTGCTTCACTCCAGAACACTTGTTCTCTATAGATAGACTCTCCCTCATTTTCATATTTTCTTGAAATCTTATTGTGCTAAAACAATAAAGGTCCCGATAGAAAGCGAGCTATTTATAGAGACAATATGCTACTGAAACCTTGGAAGATAAAGAACAGTGGTCTCTCACTGATGTGATTGCACAGACTTAGATTTGATGATAAAACCTGTGTGACTGCAATAGAGTCAGTCAGTCACAGAAGCATGTGTCATAAGGTTGGTGAGCAAACCCCAACAAGTTCAATAATACTACTTTAAATGATGTCTTCCGTGGTACTTAAAGGGGAACTCTGATTTTACCAACGAATGTTAGCATCCGTGCCTTCCGGAGTGGCACTCAGCCTCTGAAAACAATAGTGGGAAATGTAGATTATAATGTATTTGGAGCTTGACCCACAGAGTGTGAAATGTCAGAGTATCTGGAAGTCTCTGAAATTTGGCCTGTTTGGAACGATAAATACACAGAAGTGAAACACAAACTCATGTCTGTGCCTGAATACAACGTCAATAAAAGCAGTCCTAAACAGTACACCTCTTCCAAGGCTGTCTGATTCTAATTGTATATTTCTACTGTATTTTCCACTAAAAGTGACAGAGCATCGTACATTCACTGAACTAACTAGGTTATAATAAAATGCCTGAAATAACTAGGTTATTTCAGGCATCTGATCAATCTTCGTAAATAAAAAAAAAACGCAACATCTGTTAGTCAAGAGCCTATCTCAGCCAAGGTGACAGCCTGGATAGAGTGCCAGTTTAGCAGCAAACTCATGTAAAATATTTCAAAGCTAGTTAGGCTTGAGGGAAGCTGCTGATTCACCAGGAGGAAACTGTCATTTGATACTAAAAATCACTTCAAACAAGCTATTTGATGCAACTGAATTCTAAAAATTGGGATTCCAAATAAATCTAATGGCGGACGTCCTTATTTTTTTTAGCTAGTTTAAACCCTAGCCTTTGCCTTAGCTTAGTCTTTCAGTTAACTCAGCTGACATTGTCAAGTTTAAAGAGTAATTTTTTGTGTCCGAAAGTGCAAAGTTTACATGAATGTCTCAGTTATCTTTGTCTGAAGTGTGTGTGCGCCTACTTTTGTGTGTTTTCAAGCTGGAACACTGTGGCTGACCACAGGAAGTTCTAATCAGCAGTACGGCGTGGCTACTACCTTCCCTTTTCCCTGGTGACCTCCTCCTCCCCACCTCCCTCCCTCCACAATAGAGATACCAGGATCACATTACCGACTCTGAGGGTTAAGGGTCAATCCCATTTTTCAGCTCTCTCTGTCCCCCTTTTCCCCTTACAGATTCTTTCCCAGAGGTTACAGGCTTCTGTCACCTAAATTCACATCAGTTCACGCGTGGCAAAGGAGTGGTGTCCATCGGAAGCCCTCTATCACATCTCCCACACCTCCCCCTTGTCCTCGCCCACATAGCTATTTTAGTGTCCCCTTGACAGACAGTCCTCTCATCTCAGGGAGCACTCACACAAAGGATTGGACATGGTTAAAAACATGTTAAAAACACTGCTGGCCTCTTTGTGTCATTGAGTTGGTGTGTCTCTGTTAAAGTCTGTATTTTCATGCTGTGGAGGATTGGGTTACCGGGAGGTAACACTGAACCTGGGCTGACCTTGTGCATTGAAAGCCAACCTCTCGGCTATAAAAAAAAGTATTAAAAAAAAAATCAGTGGACATGCACGTCCAGAAGTACAAATCTTGCTTTGAACAAATAGCATGAGGTTGTATACTCCTTTGCAAAACCTAAATTATTCCGAACTGAATTCCAAGCTCACCAGTGGAGTTTCTCCAGTGTAGATTTACTATATTAAAAATGCACGTTTCACAGCAGTAGGCATCTCACGCTACCAGAGGTGACAAGGACACTGCAAAAAGCAAAACTAAAGAGAAACCAGTCAGAAATTATCAGGACAGAGCAATAAGAATAGCGGTCTGTGACCATCACTTGCAAAACCAGTCCATTCTTGGCGAATGTTCTGTTGTTGCCTCTCCAGAGCACTTTTTGCCACTTTCATTTGAATCAAAGCAGGTTTAAGCTTCCTAATTGGACAGATTGATATCCCTGAAGTTTAACTGACCATGAGTATTTATCAAGTGTTTCTTTATTATAACGGGTTTTGAACAGTATAAGTTTTGGTATAAAATATCTAAGGTGTGCCAACATAAAAGTCTAACAATCAAGTGAACAACCAAATCAGATAAGATTTATTATGAACTTGAAATCCTTAAAACTTGAAATCCTGTGTTCCAATAGCTGAAGATCATCAAATGAAAATACTAAAATGTTAATATAAGAAGTAAAATACTGTCTTCTACCACGTAACTATTCAGTACATGTGGGTGATCACAAGAAAACAAAGAAAGTCAACCAAGCCACTTAGTACGATATACCAGTGGCAGACAGCAGCCCTTAAATCATAGCTTGTATAGTAAAGAAAACCACAGTCAAAGCTAACATGTGTATATTGGTAAACAGTGCATAAATGCACTCTCTCCAAGCATAAACCAGCTTTTGATGATGTTGCGGTTTCTGAACTACATACTACAGTTTAATTATGGTTCATCTGTCAGTCAAACATGGGAACAAGCGCAAAGAGTCACTGAAACTGACAAGTCATCATTTTCTCATAAACCTCTACATAAGCACATACACTTTTGCATTTTTTAAATTTCTGCACATCAGTAATATTTTAACACTCTTATGTATATATACATACACACACACACACACACATATATATACACACACATATATATATACACACACACACATATATATATATATATATATGTATTATAGAACTAATTTATGGACAATGAATTCATTCATGTGGGTTTTTTTTTAATTCAAATTGTTGTGTCAAGAAAAAGAGACATTTGCCTGGGTTGAGCAGAGGGAGAAGGAAACAGAGAATGGCTTTATAAAGTTGGTTAAGTGATCAGAGAGGAAGTCAAGATCTGATTGCCAGTCATCAGATAAGCACGTCTATGGAAATATGAGTATAGAGATGACGAACATACTGCAGTAGAGAGAAGCTGTTCAGCTGCCCTTCTACTCATTTAATCCCCTGTGTGTCAGAGCTACAAAGAACAAGAGGAAGGTGCAATTAGCAAACCCACGTGACGATTATTTAGATTTTACAAAGCTTTTTAAAACTCCTTGCATTCAAAGTTCGACTGTAAAGAATGGTATGCATATGGAGCAGAAAGTCTTGGCTTTGGGCTCAATTACACATTTTCAGATTTCTCAGGTTACTCTATGGATGCTGAGATATTGGCCATTGGCTCAGAAGCTTCATCGTAAGATAATAGCTGATGAGTTGGGGGAAAAACAGCAAATTCACTACTGAATTTGAAATGAAATATTTATGAAAACTGACTGACAACTTGACAACTGACCACTGACAATTTTCAGCTCCAAGTGAAAATCTACAACCACTTCTGGAACCTTGTCTTATATCATTCTCAATCATTTTCCATCCAGACCTGGCTGTCAGTGATCTTTCCAGACAGTGAATGGCTTTACTGTGAACCATCTTGGAAAAGAACACCCAATTCCTCCCTAATATACGGAAACCTTTTAAAATAATGCTAATATCTCATGCTTGCTTTGTGTGAAAGTACGGTGGGCGTCTGCCAAACATCCAAACGCAGCACTGATAGCCCGTTTCGTGTGTCAAGTGCCATAAATTCAGCCAGCAGAGCTCGAGAAAGCTTGTTCAACGGATAAATCACGCTGCTCATAAAAGCCATTTGCTTCTTTTTGTCTGTCTGGTGTTCAAACATTCACCTCAATCCATCAATGAGGCAAACTGCTGTCAGAACACTAAGGCCTCTCTTTACTTCGCATTTCCCCTTATCATTGGCTTCTACTAAGAGGAATCTCAGGAATCTTAGAGTTTGTTTGCCAAGAGCCAATATGACAAGGTGAAACACAGACACATGTGGCTTTTAAAACACAGACTCATTTCTGGTATATAAATCACACAAATTGATCACAGATGCTAGTGGTAACTACTGGTGGTGAGAAACAAGTGTGGAATAAAACAACATAATTGACAATGATGTGTGAATCTGAGCACGGGAACAATGTTTGCATGATAATAAAGTCATAAACTGGCTCTCAGCCAAACGCCACATCTTCTTAGCAGTACAGTATAAGAACTCCACCCAGTGAAACGACCCGAGCTTGCTGCCTCAGCACTTTTCCATCCAAATGGCTGCGGTTCAGTTAGAGGTCTCGCTGCCTTGGTCCCAAGATGAAGCACCTCAGAGAGCCAGCAGTCCTAACCGGCCCCCTGGCTTCCATCGCCAGCCCCTGACTGACACCGCTACACTGCCAGAGACGTAAAACAGGATAATAATAGCTGCTCATTCCTCTCTATCCCCGCCGACCAGACAGGGTCAAATTGTCCAAAACTATATTTTATTGAATGATAAGTGACAAATGCAGGGGAATACCTCACCTTATAGCCTCAATGAAATCAGATCTATGAATCCAGTCCAACACATTTAGTAGGTCATAATTTTGGCAGGTCACTGACTCTGACTGATGGGGTTGGTGACAGTGTTGTAGCAAAAGTAGAGAGGTCCTTTGAAAGGAATACTGTATTATGATGTACTTAGTAACCTGCAAGATTCTTTTCAGAATTTGAAACTGACTGCATAAAGCGTTGGCAAACCGCTAGAGGTGAAAAAGTAGTGAAAAACAAGTGCTGCATATAGAACTCAAGGAATCTTAAAAGTTTTAAACTGTTCTTCTGGATTAGAAAACTGTGTGCAAACCAGAAGGTATAGTCTGTTAACCTATATGTCATTAAAAATGTGCAAGAAAATACACAACACAATGAAATTTTAAATTTCAGTGTATTAACAGGTGTGACAGTACAAACACTCTCACTGGGACGAAGACTTTAAGAGTTAAATTTAGTCGGTCCTTCAAATGTAGCAGTACAGTTTAACATTATGTATTGGTAAATTTGACAACTGGTTCCAATCACTTAGGGCAACACTACAGAAAGTAGTGCAAATCTGGTTTGGGTTAGCAGTAAAACAGCTGGTTAAATCAGAAGTGTTTATAAAAAGACCAGTAAACAGATATGAATGCAGGTCCTTATTACATTGTGGATTGCTGGAGACGGATTCCAACAAGTTTTTCCCTTTATTATTCCATGGAGAAATGCGCTTTGAATGAGAACCAACCGTTCCAGTCAGGGGCTATTTAATGTATAAATCATGTAATCGACTTTTAGAGATTCTTCATTGTAGATAAATTGCTCTACAATGAAGAATTCAGTGCTGGAGTGTTATATAGCGCTTTAATTAAAATGGTTATTAAAATGCTGTAATGGATCAATTCGTAAAGAGAATTCCAACCTAATACTGGGAAGCTGAAATGGCGACCATATTTCAGGCTTCATTAAATAGCAGATATTACACCACAGAACAGGCCAACTGTTAAACTCTTCTCTGGGGCATAGGGACAGTGTATGAGTTACTGCCTGCCAGGATCCATTATGTTAAGAGCACATATGTTTGTGGGGCTATACCTGTTTTTCTCATTGTTACGATGAAGAATTTCCTCCATAGTGGGTTTTGACTGTGTGCTTTCTGCAATCTTACCATCTCTCCTTATTGCATCTTTGCATGGATTGTCTGGCACTAACACTATTGTGCACTGATCAGATCAGAAAGTAAAAACATTACTTGATGTGGAGATAAAGTGGGAACAAAGAGAAGAGAGTCAGTAACATCTGTGTGTCATTCTCTTCAAATCAGAAAAAGTGTAGTACTAATTCTGTGTGCTGGAGACAGAACAACACTAACCCTGGGAGTGGATTTATGAGGTCTGGACTGCCTGCATGGAGTAAAATGAAACCCCAAACCAGTTCTGCTTCTTCAACAAGGCCTAACAACCAAGTCCCTGTGTCTACAGCTACAAGAGATACCATATTGCCTCTAAAGGTCAGTATGCGTCAACCAAAGGTTAAACAGTCTTGACATCCCTCTCCGCCTTTAAAACCTGCTATTTCTGCCATCTTTCATCTGTACAAATGAGTGCAACACCATGAAAGGCTTTGAGAAAAGGTTGTCTGATAGTATGCTCTGTTATCCCAATTTGACGTTTCACCCACTCAAAGTGTTTCCATTTGCAGCTATAAAATATCTTTTGACTTAGTTGGTAACAAATTATAAAAAGTAGTTTGTCATGCCAGTTGTCCATTATTTACTCACTTACATGAGACAAATGAAAATGCCTTGAACAAAGTGGTATCTTGAAAAGTGGAATAAAAAGGTTTTCTCTAATTTTTTGAAAATATATAATATAATATTAAGAAATATAACTTAAACATGGCTCAATCTTTTTAAGCATTCCTCAAGTTACAAAAATATTCACTGAAGTTCCAGTTGACATAGTTGCCACATCTTGACATATATTACCTTTCTGCTCAAACTATATGATGCTTACACTGAGTGCAGCCATGATGTTTTTATGGCAGCACTGTAACAGATTGGAATCTTTTTTGATTTTATTGGCACTTGTCAATATATACATAGTTTGACATGAAAATAAAATATCCTACTCCAAAAAAAAAAAAAAGCCACTTTGAAAACACATCAGATCTCAATGAGAAAAACAAATCATCAATCAGCTGCATATGTATACTAATATGGACTGTGTAATGTGTTAGGAATGAAAGGGTGCCACATTGTTTGATGGAAATAAAAATGATCAACCTACAGAGGACTGAATTCAAAGACAGCCCAAAAAGTAAAAGAAATGATGCAGCAGGTTAGTGTATTTTGCAGAAATTTCATTGGTGCAACTCTAAATGGTACTAAATAGTTTGTATAGCCCCCACGTGCTCAGGTATGTCAGGGCATACTTCCAATGACTGCTTTTAACCCAAACCCTGAGGGATCTCCTCCCAGAGCTGGACCAGGGCATCACTGAGCTCCTGGACAGTCTGAGGTGAAACGTGGTGGAGTCAGATGGATTGAAACATAACGTCACAGAGGTGTTCTATTGGAGTTAGGTCGAGCAGGCGTGGGGGGCAGTCAGTGGTATCGACTCCTCCATCCTGCATATTGCCACATAAGGCCAGGCACCAGGAGGAACCAGGATCCGCTGCATGAGTTTAGGGTCTAAAAATGCATCCAAAGATTTCATCCTGATACCTAATGGCAGTCATGCCATTACTTAGCCCGCAGAGGTCTGTTCATCCCTCCATGGGCCTGCCAAAGAAGTGGACCTGCTGAGTGATGTTCTCCACGTCTTCTTCAAACCCTTTCACATCTGTCACATGGGCTTAGTATGAAACTGCTCTTATCTGTGAAAAGCACAGGGTGCCATAGTGGACCTGCCATTTCTGGTATTTTGGTAATGGCAAATGTCAATTGGGCTCCACTGTGCTGGGTAGTGAGCACGGGACCCACTAGGGACCCACTCTTCTAACCTTCATGTCACTCTTATGAAGTCTGCTTCAGTGGCCTTTTGGGTGTCATTTTGTAGCTTTGGTATTGCTCATTCTGATTCTTTTTGCACAAAGGAAAAGATGCTGCTGTTACTGATGGGTTGAGGGCCTTCTATGGCCCTGTCTAGCTCTCCTGGAGTAACTGCTTGTATCCTGGAATCTCTTGAAAGTATGCAAGAGGAAAAGAAAGACACACAAAAGACATGTGCCATCCTTGAGGAGATGGACTATTTGTGCAACCTCTGTAGGGTCCAGGCATTACCTGGTGCTACCAGCAGTGCCTCTGTCCCTAGACAAATGTAAAACTAGTGAAAAACCAGTCAGAAAAGATCAAGGGAGAAAAAAATGTCAGCAGCCTCCACACGTAAAACCATTCCTACTTTGTGGGTTGTCTCACTGTTGCCACCGAGTGCATCTCTTGTTCATTTCATTAACACCAAAGTAGTTGAAACTAATTAACAACTCGCATTGTTAAACTGCATTATTCTCATTAACCCCCAAAAATCTTACACAGAAGATCCATATTGACATACGACACATATTACTGCAGAATCACAAGTCAGTCACACAGTCTTAAGTGTGGCAGATAATGAAAAATTAAAGGGTTCAGAATTTAAGTATTGTAATTTCTGTAAAAAAAAAAAAAAGCCACTAAACAAGATTATAATAATATTGCCCTGAAAGGCCAGAACTGGTTGCACGTAAGTCATCTAACTCATCAAAAGGAATGTTTACTGAAAGTATCTATGGCACAATAGTTCCAGAATATGTTGCATCCTCATTTTCAGTAAAAAGGTTATGGGACACATGCTTGATATATTTAAAGATATTATTGCTGAGATACACATTGCCCAGTTTTCTCCTAAGAAGCGCGTTTAAGTGTGCTGGTAATAGCAGTAAGTGAGTGACAAATTAAAAGTTCACTATCTGATTTAGATTGCTCACAATCCTATTTCAGGCGTCTGTATTTCTGTCTGGGTGTGTAATACAGATATGGGTGCTTTCCATCTTCCAGTCTTTCTTGGTAAAGCTGGTAAATGTTATGCATGGTGCTTGCAACTTCATCTTCAACTTTGATCACAGAAGACAGAATTATTTAAATTAAATTAACTAATAGCATGATGGTGCGACTATGTATATACTATGGTTTAGGGCCTAGAATTCACCCTGCTTTGATGTGAAACCTGTGCTGGTTTGTCCCTATTCACAGCGCTGACTAAGAAAGGTTCAGGTCAGGTCTGTGGGAGAAGTCAAAAGACTCTCTGTGAGACTCATGAGATCACTAATGAAAGTAACGAAGGCAGGTTGCAACACTTCATTACAAAGACGTGAGGAATGCATTCAAGATCAACGATAATATCCAGCTGTGTCGAAGTATCCAAGAGTGGAAATGTTCTTTGAGCTCAATAAAGCTTCACAATACCAAACATTATTTAGAAACTACATAAGGCAGGTGTGTCTCACACTAATTACCTCAACAGGTGGGTTGACTCCCTTGCCAACAGTTATAAAAGGTAACCACAACACCCAGCATCATTATTGCTGCGGATAACTAGATCCATTGTCTTGGTTGCTCATCTAGTGATGACAAGACAATGACGTATGAGCAAGCAAGCGTGGTTCTTGTGAATTCGTTACGCACGTTTCAAAGCTGGAATGCCTTCTTAAGTAAGTAAGAAGGAAGTTCAGACTTTTGCCCAGGCACTTGCAGACAAGCACTTGACAGATACTGAGGTGTGGTATGTGAACAGGGCTATTTTTAGGGGTTGATGTGGGAGTTTTTGATTTGTACCTGCAGATGGATAAGAGGAAAACAGGCAGAACAACTACTGTGTCAAAATCTCATAGGCGAATGCAACACACATTCTTTTATTTCATGCAGGAATTAAAGAACTTTTTTGTTTCTGCATTTGGTGTAGGCTATCTTACTGGATGTTGAATGCTTTTCCGCAGCACTCCCTGCCACCATTGCTTGCTACCAATAAACAATGAACAACTGCACCACTAACCAGCTAAAATGTGATCTGATGCAGCAGAAGGAAGCGTCACAGGATCAAAGTTAAGATAAGAGCAGGATTTATTTGATCAGTGTCTTTCCTCTCTTTGCATGGACACACAGATAAACTGCAGTAACAAACTGTGGATTTTACTTTGTCTGTTTATACATGCACAACACAAGCTTGACACTATCACGAAATTCTTGCTGTAGCAGCGATATGAAGCACTCCTGCTTTTCACACTTGTCTGTACTGCGCAAGAATAAACTTGCAAATTTAAAACAAAAGGACAATCGGTCATGTATTGACAGTACATGACTGCACTGCAGGGAATGCTGCTACGTGACTGCAACAAAGCACAATTTACATCTGTTCTTTTTGATACATGGGAACCTCAGTTGGTGATTCTTTTCCATCAATCAAAGCACACAACAGTGATAAACTGTCATGCCACTGAATTGCTCTCCTGTCAGCAAAAATGATCATGCAACGTTTTGGTGTTTTCATTAGCAGATTAATGACTGGTGGAAAATTAAACATCAATAAGTCTTAGCCATTAATTAAACCTAAATGACAGATCTACGTTTGTTGATTCCAGCTTCTTGTTTCTAGATGTGCTGGATTTCTCTGTGACATTATAAAATCTTGTTTTTTGGTGCACAACCATATTATAGACATCCTTTGCCTTTGACATCATACATATTCAAGAGTGTAAAAAAACTGTGCAAAACGGAGTGTTTACTGTAGTCTAAAGCCTGAGGACTTGGCTCACAGGGATTACCTGTCCACACTTTGAACTCATTTAAACTCATTGGCCATCTACAATACAAATAAAAGCTACCACTCAACCAGAGGTGCTCTAGGCAAGCAACTCCTCAACTGCCAAGAAACTGATAGCTCATAGATGGAAATCATCCTAATCTATCAATAAACAAAGAGAACTTCAAGATTTTATCAATACAGACTGCAAGGAACAGTGAGGAGCTACTATGCACCATGCTAAAACATTTCATGCTGGGAGCATGCTACACAAAAAAAAGACACGCTACACAATGGATTCATGCAATTCACTTCTGTCGAACAGCTGGATTAAAAAATAATATTTTTTTTTTTACATTTTACATGCCATTCTATACTCATCCTCGCAAGGCACTGAGCTGAGGTCTCACTGAAGTGGGTGTGGAACAAAACAGACTGTCCCTAGGTTGCTTCCTTTAAAATTACAGTCTGTAGAGAAGACTGGAGATTAGAATGGAAAAGACTGGATTTGTATAGCACTTTTCTAGCCTAGAGAAACCACATTCACCCATATACTCAAACATAGCCTTAATCTATACACTTAAGTGTTTATCTACTTTACATCTGTGGCCAATTTAGAATCACCAATGAACCCATCATGAATGTCTTAGGGTTGCAAGAGGAAATTGGAGTGATGACGGAAACTCAAGAGCTCACAACAGGAAGTCCACACATAAAGGTCCCAGCCAACCCAGAGATTCAAACCTTTCCTTACACCAAGACATTTCAATCTAATCTAGATGCATCAATCTAACAAAAACTGAGAAGATCTACAAACAGGATCAGATAAATCACCTGAATCCAGGTGTATATTGTTAATTCAGATATATATATATATATAAATTATACACACAATGATAGATGTGTATATTAAATGTGGCCTAACTTTTAAGTAATGTGAACAGTGCATGCAGTCATAGAAGGTAATTCATCTCAGCCAAAATCACAGGTATCAGACTCTAAATGCTCCATTTCAGACATTTTTTGTACTCTTGGACATGAATGACATCCAGGAGAGTGCATATCCTTAATCTGGTCACCTCAGCCATAAAGCTTTGGCTATGAGCACAAAAGCCCCATTCACCTTCTATTCATAACTTTGGTAGCAGCCAGTCAGAAAAAGTTGGCTTAAAGGGAGAGAAGCTAAAATAGCTTATTTCTGACAGAGAATGAGCCAAGGGGCTGAGCCAAGGCAGAGTAAAAAGATAAATAGGGATTACTTTGAACTGTCATTGACGCAAAGCTATTTTACAAGAGTTTAAGATTAAAAAATATAAGCCGGAAATGAGAATAATCATTGGGTCCGATGATTGGGTTCAAGCATTGGGATTACTATGATTTAGAAAAAGATGTAAGTGTGCACTTGCAATATATAAACTTGATAGTGGAAGAATTACAGTTGCCATCCCATCATGCACACTGACGGGTTACATAAACATAAGGACAAACTGAGAGACATCTTCCCATTTATCATCACTTTTCCTTCTCTGCATGAGAGGTAGAAGAGAAACCACAGAGCTGTCAATCAACTCACAGCAGTTTACACCCTCTAGCAGCACATGAACTTGGAAGTATGACAGCCAGGGTGCATTAGTATGAACATGCACAAGCGTCTACATGCATGCGATTAAACGCCAAGTCAGTGACATGCACACCTGTCTCTGCACAGACAAATACAGCCACCTTGGCCCCAAACTTTGTTTAGAGAGACAAATTGTGATCTGCAATAAATACTTCATGCTGAAGTTTAAATGAGGCAAGGAGGCAAACTGAATTTAAAAAAATCCCCACATTTACTGTCAACTGTATAATGCACGTTGTTAGGTAATATGCACTCAAAAGCAAACTACTGTACTGTATACATTGTGCTATGGAGAGTTAAGTGGAAAAACTAAACTTCTCTAATGTGAAACTCAAGGGACTAACATCAAACTTAGTTTTCCAGATGCTGTATCATGAATGTCAATCAGGTTCAACTTCCTGGGGCCACTGAACAACCTACAGCGGTGACCTGTGCATAAGACGTTATTTAAAATAACAGAGTTTATAAGTTCTTAACAGTATGCAGATATTTTTAAACAGTGAAACTCATGAATCTGACCTGTTAAAAACTGCTCTGTGTTGATTTTATGCACAGGACAAAAGTATTCCCATCACGAGCTGGTGCAGCAGATGACACAGCTCATAGAGGAAATTTACCAATTTAAAGTAGCAAAGTTGAGTATTTTTGAGAGCATTTGAAGTGCTGAAACCCTAAACTAAAGAACATGGAGCTGGAAACCAGAGCAGTGGAAGAGTTTTAGGGGGAACCTAAAACTGTGACATCGTAACATGTTTCAGCATGTAGAAACGGTAGTAAACACACGCACACATGTTGTGCAGTAAACTTTAACATACAGTAAAGATGTATGTTAAAAAGTAAAACTGTAGAGATATTTGGAGAGACTTTAGTGTAAGGTAGGGATTGGGGAAGGCTTAATTCAAGCTATCTGAATGTATTCGATTATACTTTTGGAGGCTATGTAAACTGTAATACAAATCCTCATATGCTGGCCTGTTTCTTTTTTAAACCCATCTTTTGAGATCCATTAAATTACAGCAATAGATCCTAACTGCTTCTGCTATTACTTTTGGTTTTGCACGCCAGTAAAGTGGAAGGTTTTTTCGAAAATGATGTGACTTTTTATCGTCACTTGCATGCCAAACATATTCTGTACTCAACTTCCCATGTCAGAAAAATAAAATGTCAAGGATTCCACTCACGGCACTCATTTATAGACCAGTTTTTCCCCTCTACCTGTGCTCTTTTGTGCCCTTTATGTGAGTGTGTACGCCTCTTTAACAAATCACATAGAACAAATGCACATTTACAGTTAACATCACCAGTCTTATAAAACAATTGGGTACAAAAGAAACTCAGAAAGCCAGACAGAAGAACCCATCTGATCACACATTGATTGATTGGTATTATACCTGGCAACCAAAACTAATCAGAACCATTAGACAGTAGTGCGCAGACACACCTTTGTAAAGCTGAGGCAAAGGCTGCTCACCTGAGCCAAACTTTAGGAGCGTTGACAGAAGCCCATATGGTGCCAAGAGTGACTGACAGCCCTGCAAAGTCGTGACAGTTGGAGCGGTGTGAAACTTACTTGTAGCTGTCCTCAAAACAGCCCTGGCAGCTTGCACTGCATGTCTTTCGCTTTCGCGTGTTAACTATTGGTGCAAAAATGCTGGTAGCTTTATTTTTTTCATTTTAACCAGCACGCACCACATTGGGTAAACTGCTTCCACAGTCGGACAAACGGGCTGTCAAGCCGGTAGCCCTGCAGGGTTCACACATGTGCACAAAAGACACATTCACACTCACACACTGCACCACATGTGAGGCACACCTGCTGGGGCTCCTGTCCCAGGGGATTGAAGCTCATGTCAGACACACACTCTGACAGAATTAATGATGAATTACACAGATATTAGCACACAGCCTGAGGTAACACTCCTTCCGCGCTCCACACACAAACATCACACACACCCCTACCTCGTTTTGTATTTGGGCCCCACACGGACACACATTCAAACTTTTGTACTGCTAAACAGCAAACATGACACCAAAAGAGTCTGAGTCAGCTGAAGTCTTAGGATATACACACACACACTTGATGACAGGTATTTCCACTTGAGGTGAGGCACAATGCTGAGCTATGAGCCCAGTGTCAGTCACTTCCTGTCTACAGGGGTCAGAGGTTAAACATCCTTCAGTCTCTTTAAGCCATATAGAAGGGACAAAGGGAAAGAGTAGAGAAATTGCCCACTGTTACTGAAGCAACCTCCCCTTGTTATCCATGCAAGCTCATTCTTTGTTATTGCTCTGTGTTTATAACACCACACGTCAGGAGCAGTGTTCCCTTTGCTAGTGCTAATAACATGGAGCACCATAGCAATATACCATGGAAGCAGCAAAGGGTCGGCAGTTAGGAGTTATTCCACACTTGCTACATGAATAGTTTTTCTTTGAATGTTTACCATAATTGTGGTCAAGTGAGGTGACTCGACTGAAAAGCAGCAACAATAACGCTCTCAATGCTGGCTTCTCTCTTTCTTGTGTTCAAACACTTGTTAGGAAGCTGTCAATATGATAAATTTTATAGTGCTGGGAAGCAATAAGGGCATACAGTCATGCGGAAAAGAAGGTTTTCACAGAAAGGATGCAGCACAGCACACCCTTGCTGCATCCATAGGAATTATGAGGGTAACTAGCAGCCATGTGCTGATACACTTGACTGATCATCAGCAAGTGAGAGAAGTTTGCACTCTGGAGCATTCACATGTGTGTTAACACAATGCCACAATATTCCCCGGAGTGGATGTCCCAGAAAATTTACACAAGGTCAGATTGTGCAATGCTCAGAGAAATTAGCTGGTTATCACAAATGGACATGTACGCTGATTTGATCATATTTTAGAGTAGTTGTCCATACGGATACAGGGTTAGGACCTTGAGTGAATAAGCTGACACGGACAGAGAATAGAGGCCCAGGTGTGTAACCAGTGCTCCCGTACCTTCAGCTGTCAGTCACCAGGGGCTCCTTACTAATCCTCTGCCATCACTCAACTGCATCTCAACTCTAATCTCACCAGGAGAGAGGAGCTCCTGCTTTAAACTGAGAGGATGATGGCTAATCTCAGCCACAACACCCCAGGGTAACCCTAGAATGTCCACAGGGAGTAACTGCAATAACCCTTGACCAGGGTGATGAGAGAAAGACCTCCCAAATTCAGCAGACACCTTTCGAGAGATGGAGGAGTAATACACTGGCTAACATTATGAGTTTGATTTTTAGAACTATCATCTCAGCAAGCACAATCTCACGAAAGAGGCACCGATATCTCTCCTGTGCTATCAAACCAGCCTCTCATTCAGCAGAATTGTCTCACTAACCCTTTGAGTCAAACTAACAAGTTGTTAGTATTAAAAATTTCCAGGTTGGACGCACTTAGCATAGGGTGGCAGGATATAGCCTTCAGTACTCTTAAAGAGATCATCTGGCTTGTTTCCAGCTGTTTAAAAAAAAGCATACAATAAGCAGCCTGAGGCTGTCAAATGACTGCATCCACTGTAGCTGATAAGTGTATAGTCCCAGACACAATTACCGGCAATCACATACACAAAGAGAAACCATGAAACATTCTTATATAGAACAATAAATATGTGCCGTGATGCATTATAAATTATATGCAACTATATAGATTGCACCACTATAGTAAACCATTTTCATTCTGAAGCCTCCTTTGGTTGGTGTGGTCCACAGTATTGTGCAGTTAGAGAGAAAAATCACCAAAGGTTTCTGGAATCAAATGTACAAATGTGTATTATAGACTTTATATAGACCAGTATAGCAAGCATCTCTAGGTTCCCAGAATGCAGAGGGAGGGGCAAACAGACCAAAGGTATAAGTACTGGGTGCATGAATATACGTGCATTATACATATAGACACAAATGGTAGGAGAAACTCGACTTACCACTTCGGTGGGACGGAAGTATTTTGGGTCCACCTTCACATGTACCACCCCTGTCTCCTGGCAACGGCCAACCTCCTTCTCATCCTTTCCCTCCCACCTGGAAAGAAAGAAATCTTAGCAGGAACTAAGAGTTTCCCACACCTGCTCCAAGATTCAAGCACCGTGATTACTTCTTGTGTAGTTTGTTTCCTTATAGTCTCATCCAGACAAAACATGTCACCTGCCTTTTTTCCCCCCCTCAAACGAACACATCCTTCACCACATGTCAGTATCTCACAGCACATAAGAGGGGAGGTGAATGACAGGTTAAACGTGGGAGGAATCTTTCCAAGACAAGAGACATAGGGTTGGGGGTGTCTTATATTGAGGCCTCTCAGGCAAATCTGTGATTTTGACTGCAAAAAGAATACTGACATGTTGACTTACACAATGGTCTTTCCCACACGTCCAAAGGCCCTCTCCACAAACTCCCTCACACTGTGCACCTCCCCTGTTGCTATGATGAAATCCTCGGGCTCCTCCTGTTGCAGCATCAGCCACATAGCCTGAAAGAGACAGACACAGAGACAAAGACAGAGAGGTCAAACTACTGAGAGATCATAAAGACAGTTCGGTGATCCACACTGGACCGTGCCAAACTCAGCCCTGACAGACAGGAAGTGAACCTGCGACCTCTGAGCGGGGCATTCGCCCATACCTCTGCCCTGACGTCACTACAAGGGCTCAGGGGACACATACTGTGGGAAAGGAGGACAGAGCACTCCCACAGGCCCACTGTGTTGCTGGCACACAAAAATGCACACGTGGCTATGAATACACGTGCATTCAGGCCAACAGCTTTGCACAACTGACATACTCTAACAACTCAAAGATATTTTAAGACACACAAAGTGAAAGTAAAGAAGCTGATGAAATTCCACAAATGCAAATGAATTTTTCAAAACCTTATATCCTGACTCGTGTTTACTATTCCTAATTACACTGTGCAGGCAACGTTATTATTAGCTTAGATACCCCAGCGTAACCTATTACTTTAGGTCCCTTAACGGACACGGTGCTATATTAAACAACTAGCGAAGGCGTGGTTCCATAATATTTATGGTGAACTGGAGCCAGCAGGTCAGAGCTGCTGACCCCTGGCACATCCAGCATGATTAGAAGAAACTCGCCAGGGACACAAAGACAGACCAACAGACGCTCATGTCTCCACTCTTTAAAATCACAGAAGAAGACAGAAGGAGAGTGACAGAGAAGGCCTAGTCGTAATTTTTTAATGTTAAATGCAATTTCTATATAAACAAGTCTAAAATCAGTGCGTAATTGAGACTATTGTTTCAAATTGTGCTAACTCATTTCAGTTTATTTATTTATTAGATTCAGATTCTGAACTATTTGAAGAAGAAAAAAATACTGTGAAATTAAACCCAGCTGTTATATTAAGTTGCTATAAACAGTCATGAATGTCATGTATTCTCTGACTCTTCATTATTTCCCCTTAAATAGCTCAACAACTGGGCCTGTAAATATAAAATATATCAGCAGATTAAAATCTCTGACATCTCATCGTTTTTTTTCTCAGTGCTATGGGTAAAGGGTCAAATTTAACACTTACAACTTCCTGTCAGCAGTTTGTTGGCAACGTTTTTGTTTTGCAGTAAAACTTGTGCAGAAAGATGCAAACATTTCTGTGCATTAAAGTTTAAAAGATTGCAAACAGTACAAAGAAAAAGGTTAAACTGCTCGATACGATGCTTTGATGAAACAACAAATGAAACGATCCTCTAGACGTTTGGGTGATCACTAAAACCCCTGACATCTCGTGAAGGTAAAACCTTTTAGTGCATCTGTGAAAAGGTTTAAGCTTCAGTGTTCAGTACCCGATTGATTCCAACATGCACTGATACAACCCCAGAAGTACCCTGAAAACCAGTTCGTGGTACTTTTTTCACACAACAGTTTAAAAACTGACACAGTCAAAAGAAAGTCAGTTGTGATACGGAATAGTAATCTTTGCATCAGATTTTCATAGTAATCAAAGTAACAGCGACTGCTAATTTGTTTACAATTCTATGATAATGTCACCAGTAGTGAAAAAAAAACCCAGTCCCGTTTCTCTTACTCTAAATGTTGTGTAATGCTGTGAGCTTGCATGCTGAACTACTGTATGCACACATTTCTGTGCACTGTTGTGGCATTGTTTAAGCACATGCCTTCTCGCAAACACACCAGCAGTGATGGAATGAACTTCCTCAGGGAGGCGAGGGCCATTCTACCTCAGGATCGTTCAGGGTCACCTGAGCGCTCAACAATGATGACTCCCCTGAGCCTGACCTCTGACCTCTCACCCTCTGGCCTCTGATGAACAAACCAGACTCTCACACGGCTACACAAGACAAAAATTGCAACTCGGCGTGTAACTGACAGCACAACAAAGCAACCAGGGCGTCATCAGAATATGTTATTCAGTCTGCTGCCACATTTTGGGCCTGTGAAGTTTACAGGAAAATTTAATTCTCTTACAAACGGCTGCTTCTGACAAATCATAAGTAACAAACAAGCAGAAGAGATAACAGAATATTTCATTAGCAGTCCCACAGTTTAAACCTTTTATGTTAACCATCCTGGGCCGAGTGAGAACTGCTATGTTTTTCCATGGCTTTGACCACGATTATGCATTATTTGAAAGCAGAAAGCCCCGTGGGTCAAATGGTGTAAACCACTTTAACGTTTTATTACTACAGCAGGGCTCGCAAAATCGCTAGCCCGACGTCCCGGGGCTAGCGATTTCTCCAGTCGGGCTACCAAAATCTATCTCTGCCCTGCCCGTCGGGCTATCTTATGCCGGGCTCACACTGTGCGATTTTGTCAGTCGCGCGATTCAGCTCCTGCTCAAACTGCACGATTGACTCGCAGGGGTTAAAAGTTCGTAGGTCACGATGCAGGTCTCACACTATACGGCCCGATGCTCTGATGCGACCCGAGTGCTCACACTGTGCCTCCATAAAATGAAGGTTATAACAGAAATTCTGTCGCTCGCTCTCCCTCTCTGTCTTTCACTCACACAGACACGCACACCACCGCCATCAACTTTGCTAAATTGCTAATGAAAAACATGATCAGGCAGCTGTGATTGAGCAGCAATGTCTATCCAACTATTTTCACGATTGTTGTGGTCGTGATAATTTTGTGAGGCCACATCGAAAAGGCTCGGATGAGCTTTCCAAAGTTCTACAAGTGCCTCCATCGCTTGTGTCCAGATCACACGCTGCACTGCTGTGCTGCGCCGTCTTTTTCGCTGACATTTGTGTTTGCGCGTGCGCAGTGTGAGAAACTGCGGCGACACCCTCACGACCAAGCGATTGATGATCGGGAGCTGGTCGTGAGGTGTTAATCGCTTCTCGTTACCCCACGTATACAATACGATGCACGACGCACGATGAAGGCCAAAATCGGGCCGATCGCCAAAACGGTCGCACGACTCAAAAATCGGCTCAAAATGGGCCAAAAATCGCACAGTGTGAGCCCGGCAATAGGAAGGAAAAAGATATGTCAATGCGTTTGCATTCTTTCGGAAATGTATCTGGGTAATTATGTCATTGGCATCGGTGAGCCAGAATTTGCGCTTGTTTTTTGCTTTCACTTTGCAATCGCGCGAACTGTGTATAGAGAGCAACAGCACTGATTGGTGAGTGATGATAATTTGCGCACCAATTCCACTGACATCGTCTTATCAATCGTTAGCTTACTATGCAAACATGACAAGTGAAATCTCCTGCAGCAAGCTTAAACGTGTGAGAGTTTGATCGCGCAGAGAATCGCTGAGCGTTACGTGAGTGCGTGTGTAAAAGCAGCAGGATATATATTTTAGTTCTGCTGAGACAAATAAGACACGTCAGGGTGAAGAAGTGACAGCCAAAGAAAAGCTTACCACAAAACGGAAAAGTTATGACAAATCAGACTATAAGGCAAAAAGAAAGTGCAGCTTTATGGTTTCATGGACAAAAGAATTTCTGTGGCTGCAATATGACGAGCTAAATAACCAGGGCTGCACATAAGTGGTCCGCAGGTGCGCATTCGCTGTCAAAACAAAAAGAGCGCGTACATAAGATTTTCTGGAGGAGGACAGACATTAGTTTAGAACTCTTAAAGATGTCGAAGAAGCTCCTTTAAGCAATTACTGTGATGTTCCTCCACCTCCAAAGAAATGTCAGAAGGAGTCCGAACCACAAAAGAAGCGCGTATTCTCGGAAAAGTGGTTGCAGGAGGTGAGCTGGCTTCAAACAAATGATGAACGCACAGATATGTGGTGCAGAATGTGCCTTGAAAATCCCACTCTAGCGGACAAAAACAGCCTTTTATATGGACGAAAACGCGCGTTGCAACTTCTTATCTGGTGCGCGTCTTTCATTTTGACAGCGAATGCGCACATGCGGACCACTTATGTGCACCCGTGTAAATAACATAATGTTCTGCCGGGTGTGTTGTTGGTTTTCCCTCGATTTCTGAGTCGACAAGCGCCTTTGTTACTGGGACCAGTAATTTTAAGAAAGGCCCCCATTAGAACCCATGAGAAATGCATTATTGCTCAGTCTGCAATATCTTTCCCAGAACCAACACCAATTGCAAATAACATACTAAAAATAAACCTGAGACATCTGTTTAGATCAGCGTACTATGTTGCAAAGAGTGAACTACCACTGGCACAATTTAGCAGTCTTTGCAAACTTCAAAAAGCAAATGGCCTAGATCTTGGTTCCACTTGCCTCTTACCCGTGACTTCAGTGGAAATTTCAAATTCAGGATCTGACACAGACTGATTCATGTCCTACACAGTTCTTACAAGTTCATAGAAATTTCTGTTCAATTAGAACCAAGTATTTGAGTTGATGATTGTAATTTTTATACAATGTTGTAATTTGTGTTTCTTTGATTGTTTTGTTTCCGTTACAATAGTATACTTTAATGTATAATATTGTAAAGGAAACAAAACAGGAAACAAAGCATCAATGAAAAAAATTGCTCTCTTTTTTATTCGGGCTACTTAAATTTATTTTGGGCTACCAAAAACTGAAGAGTCCCTGCCCGAAGGGCTACCAGGGATTTTGAAATTTTGTGAGCCCTGTACAGCAACAACTGCAGATGCAGAGGACCCCGATGTTTTAACAGGAGTCCATAAAGATCAAAACTGTAGTTTTCTAAACTTTCACTGTCTATACAGGCGCATTTATATTCAATTATCAAACAATAAAAAGTTTCAATTCTATTTTTTAAATCTTTTTGAGTTAAAACTAAACTGTTCCATGGAAAATGGCATAAATATTGATCATGGATATAAAGTGAGCTATGACATTTTTGTGCAATATTCCTGCAGTCTTCTTTTAGCTCCAGCTCCAAAGTGCTCGACGGCATGTTCATAAACATGAAGCACACGAGTCTTGAGTGAAGACGAGTGAAGTGTTTGCTTTTATCCGTTATATCAGTGAATGTTGAAGATCTTTAGACAGCAAAGGCAAACTTAGATGTCAATTTCATTCAGATCTTTCTTTTCTTGTTGTTTTTGCTACATTAAACAGTTTATACAAAATAATTGAGTGTTACCACAAAAGTAGCCAGCATATTACACTACAATATTTTAAATTTATATCAACAATACAGACATGACATCAATCCTGAGAATTTAATCAGAGGTGAGTTCCCAGTCTGCCATTTCCAAAATATGTCAGCGCTTTCCTTTTCGACGTGAGCAGGAATAAGTATCACTGGAAACAGTGGAATATCAAACACTGACATTTACACTGTAATACTGTTTTGATCATCTGACTGGCTGATTATTTGAACTTGTAATGAAGCAGGCTCATTCCCTTTTCCTGAAAAACCCCACTGATGGATGTGTAGCCTGCAGTAAACTGGATGGCTGCGATGATGGGAATTGGAAACGTAGGTCTGCTTCTCTTGCAGCCAGAGAAAATGTTTACGGCAGGAGCTGAGTGATATGGCCTCTGCTGATTTTTTTTTAACAAGGATATGTAATAAATATTCTGATGTGTATTTTTCTACGTATTGTAGTGGGAATAAAGAAGAATGAAACGGAAGATTGGTTTATTCATCTCAGCCCGTTCAGCGATAACTTCTCTGCGGATACGCCAACATTTCCATCTCGTTCTCGGCCTCTTTACGCCCGCTTTCCTTCTTTTACCTTTTACCCTCTTTTTTCCCCCCTTCTCCCACTCCTCCTCCCTCAGGATCGCTCTGCTTCATTAGCTATCTGATAAACAGCTCAGAGGTTCAGCCCTTCACACTGAACCCGCACCTTCCTGTTCACATGGCCACAGGATGACCCCCATCACACACTGCACACTTGACTGCAGCTCAGAAACAGCCAGCGACCACTGCGGACCCCTTTACCTGAAACATATTCCGACACACACGAGGGGAAACTGAGCTGACCAACGTTTAAATGTCTTTTTTTATATTGTCTCGGAGTTATAAATTTCTGTTGGAAGTGATATGAAATGTGGATTTCAGTACAACTCTTGTTGTTATTGTTACTCAATTTGACATCTGTAATTATTAAAATACAAGCCAGATCTGCTTTTCGAGCTATTAAAATACTCTACAATACAAATTTTCAAACAAACTGGATAATATAAAGAGTTCTGGAGAGTAACTTTGCTTCTATATTATGCATAGTTTACTAATGTAATTAGTGAACTAAATGTAACTACTGACATTGCAATCCAAAATTACATGTTCCTGTTTTGATTTACATTGTTTACTTCTTTTAATTATGTAGATCACGTGACCATATTGAGTTATAATGCATGTTAAAGCAAAATTTTATAATCATTTCATTTAAAAAAAATCAACACAAATTATTTCCTTTTTTATCTGTTGTTGTTGTATTTTATTTGCTTTGCTTCTTTATCTTGTAAAACAGAGTTCTGTATACATATGATTCAGGAATCAGTGAATCTATTGAATTTTTTTTATAATTTTATTTTATTTTTTTCTTTTTCTTTTTATTAAAGACTTAAAACCAAACCAGTACTCAGTGTTCAAGATGACTGGTAGCCTGAAGAGACGTTTTTCCAACATAGTCCCAACATGCTGGAGGCCTACAGTAAAAGATGTATTAAAAATTATACATGCAATGCTTTAAAACTGAATTCAAAGTTACAAATTACATCTTATAATAAAATGCCATCCTTCTGTAGCTGACAGGGAATCACTGAAACATAGAGCCTGCTTAAAACACTTTGATTTGGAAATGGCCATGAATGCCAAATTAAAATCTGATGAAAAATGTTACACCAATAAAAAAAGTTAACAAGTAAAATATCAATGTATGGAGTTAGTCTATGATATATTTAAAACAAAATCACAAAATATCTTTGTGCAGATTCAGGCAACTTCAGACAAACATAACTGATTCAATATTAACCGACTCAGCAGTGACCTCAGCAGGGCAGCATCCCCTTAATACGGTAGAAGTTTCGTGGCTTCAGCATTCAACTGCCGTGGTTGCGACTTTCTTTCTTTTTTTCTTCTTACAGTGTGTTATATTTAATCTTTTCCATATGCTCCTGTGAGATAGAACACAGATAGAGCACAACCAAAGGGACTGAGCTGCGGGAAAATCCCTGGTTTAAACCAAAGGCAGCCTGCTGACTCAGAGTACTGAGCACAGGTCACAAAGTGCAATCTCACCACTATGACACCAACTCTCTGCTACTGCTGACTGCCTTTCAATAATATATACGTAGTAATTTGCAATAGCGTCAAAGTCTCTGTCGATAAAATATTCTCCGATAGAGAATATCATCTCCAAGCTGGCAGAGAATAAAAGGTAAAACCTTTTGTTTTGTTTTGCTAAACAAGTGTTAAATCCTCAGGCAGAAAACAGATCTTATACTCGATTCCTTGTTTTCCAAAAGTGCCTAAAAAGCATCTTACAACAAACAGAGCAGCCAAACCACAACTTAAGTGATGACTTATCTGGGCCTCCCTCCTCTGCTGACCCCACCATCCTCCCTTCTCCCACTCTGTGTCTCGCCTCTCTCCCAGGCTGTTATAGCCACTCCATCTTCCCTCTCTAGCTGCTTGACTCCAGCTGACATGTGGCATGGCTCACAGTGAACACTTAATAGCGCTGCGATTATGCCTGCACAAAGCCATTGGCCCCAGTCGCAGCCAGCTAATGTCCAGAACATGCACACACTTTCCTCCTCATTCAAACATGCAAATGTAAAGCAAAGCCGCTTTTTACATGAAAAGCATAAATGCATTCATGAGGGCATTTATTCAAATTATTCCAGAAACACATACAGAGCTTTATAAACGGACTGGTCACACCAGTTTCAGGTAGAATATAACATGTTGCGGACTCTGCTGTGCTGCAGAGAGTTTTGAGAAGCTGCGACTTCATGTCTTCTCAGCTATGGAGCTCGACCAGAGCTGGCTTTTCCAGCTCATTTGGAGCTTAAGAGGTTCTCAGCCCTGTTCCACAACATGCTTGCACAGCTGCCAGACAAGAATGTTAAAGCCTGAAAAGTTAAACGAAATGCTCTCTTTTCTGGCGTGGACCGAAGTCAAACCTTGAATTCGAGCAGACACAGCTCCAGTCTGCCGGGCCCACCGCTCTCCACTGATAATGAGATTAATGACCTGCACTTACTACTATGTTATGATACTATGATACGTCACATTTGAGCTCAAACATGGCCACGTACGTCATAAGTGTGTGTTATCGGCTGGTCTTTTCGGACCCACATCCATCAAGGGCCAGTACTTCCCGGATACAGTGGCAATCATCTACAGCCATCTTGTACTGAGATTAGGCAAATAGTATTGAAATGACGACTTCAGAATGACCTAGGGGCCACTGCTGATACCAGACTGAGGGCAGTTAACCTCTTACTACTGTGGATGTTTATATATGACTATATTTAACATCAAATTCATCATATTTTTCAAAACAATTCAAAAAAGAATCTTTTTTTGTGTTAAGAACCTTCTTTACTTCACAACAATTCAGAGTAAGACAAATACCAGGGGTTACTTTCGTTAAAGTTTCTACAAAGTTCTTGATCAGTACAATTTAAGTCTTCATGACTTTTCAAATGAGTCCACTGGTGCTTGTACGTCCTATGTTCATGGTTTTCATATACTTTTTCATAAAGCTGTCATTAAAAGATGCTGCAAATGAGAAGACCTTTCTCCCATTTTCTGCCTTCTATCCTCAGTAAACCAGAAATGTTCATAGCCCATGCAGTTTTTCTGCCAGCATTTCAGAAAGTGAATAGAAAAACAGATTTTTGTTTGCCACTCGTCAGCCCCCACCCCCACTGAGGTGTGAATGCTGCAATGTTGGCTCGTTCACTTCTGCCTAAAATCCAGAATAGTCTAGAGTGGTTCAGTTGTCAGTAGTAAAACGTTTTGATTTCACCCTGATTTTTTTCCACTCTTCTCTGACCCCAGAAGGGATTTAACATCATTTTTCTAAGACATTACACATGTCAGAAAATAACTAGAGGGAAGTCTGCGAACAATAGTTTATTGAAGTGTTTTTCCATCAGTTTGTGTTCAGAATTGTCTGGTGGCTTCAGAATCGCAGCACAATGATGCACTCCTGGCAGGCTTACTTAGCCAAGAAGTTAGAGTGTATTAGTGCTTATTGCTTTCACAGCCTACAGTTACTTTTTACATTCTTTTGTTCCACCAACAACAATTGCAAATAGTCTTGTGCTCCAAGACCTCAGTCACATAGGCCTAGAGACCAGTTGGCAACTACCTGGCAACCACTGGTTGCAAGGGAAAAATTTGTATTGCCCATATGGCTAGTGAGTGGTTGGTTGCTGGAGGTGCGGTAAAAACTGTGAAACAGGCATGGAGGATTAGAAACTAGTCACTGACCCCAGGTAATCCCAGGTCACTAAGACAAATGCGTATTCCCCAACTAGTTGGTGAGAGGTTTGCATCATTTGTATTTAAAGTAAAAGTTGCAACTTTTGAAACATTGGTTTTAGTGGTAAGGCACAACTTTTATATTAAAAGTGAATATTCTGTTTCTGGTTTGCATTGCACTTTTTCTTTAAGATTCACTGCTGTTTGGTGGTTAGTTACAAAGTCTTTGCCCACAAATCGGCGTCTTTAATGCAAACTACAAGTAATAAAAGCATCACTGGGAGTTTTTTTGGGCAGTAATCTTTTTAAGACCAACTTCACCCAACTACAGCCAGAAGCCTCCAGCAACCAGCTGCCAATTGGTTGGGGAATACACATTTTTCTAGAATCCAGACATGTCAGGAGGTCCCTGACCGGTCTCTAGGCCCGGGTGACTGAGGCCTAATTTAATCCAAACTGATGTTACATGTAAGCCTTCAATCAGACCCCTCAGTGGACCCCCCGAGTATTCAATTTCCTTTTATATAGTTATGCAACATTTTGATGATTCAAATATATTTCGTAATGCTCAAGAACATACAGCTGATGCTATTTTTTGTATTCACGTCTTATATGTATATTTGTAACTAAACCACAACCACTAACTCACAACCACTGGACAAGTGTGTATATGTTTGTCTATTAAGTAAAATATTCCTGTGAATGTGTTCTACAGCATTCCAGAATGATGATTCCAAAGAACTAACTAACTTTTATTCTTTGTGCATCATTGCTGTAAAACACATTACTTTACATGTTTACAACGTCCCCAACTTCCCCGACAAAGTGTTTAGAGCTGTCAATATACAAGTGACTCATAAACCAAGAGTCCTCCTTGCTTCTCTAAACGGCGTATCACATAACAATTCCTGACGACACAGCAATGACACACAGTCCATACCTGTACAAACATTTTAAAAGCCAAATAAGCAATGCAAGGAAGAGAAGCAGATGCAACTCTGCAGGATTATGTGTCGCTTTTAGGAATTTTGATTAGAGTCGGGTTTTGGCTGAAACATGTCTGCAGCATTAAATACAGGTGAAAGCAGGTCAGACTCACTGACTTATACTTTGATCGGATAAATTTCATGATCAATATTGGGAAGTAGGTTTTTTTTATTTATTTGTTTAACACCTTTGTTAAAAACCTGAACTGATAAACCAATCTCTACCTGATAAATTCAAATAACACCTAGATCTGCTTTTGAAAAGGGACAGAAGGGTTTGTGAAAAATTTTAAACCGTTTTTACAACAACTTAACAACAGAATATTGAAAATGAATCAATTATATACATAACTGAAATTAGATAAAACATTGAGCTCTCTCAGGTTACCCTGCAACTGTCAATGGACGACCATTGTTGGGGGTCTAAATAGGTTCAGGTTCAACTCATGACTTTCACTGGGTCACTTGAAGGACTTGACAGAGTCGTCCCCAGTAAATTTCACTGCTGTCTTGGCCTTGTGTTTTGGACCCTTGTCTGTGGCAATGTCTGAGGTTCTGAGGACTATGCAGCAAGTTTCTATTAAAACATCTCTGTACCTGACTATTCTCTCTTTCCCAGTCACAGAAAAACAAATCCAAAGCATGATTCTGCCAATGCCACATTTCTTCAGGAAGGGCTTCTGTCAGGGCACTAAGCCCAGATCAGTGGGAAATAAATCTTTCATTTTTGAAAGATAGCAGACTAAGAATCCTGGGTATTCTCCATTTGCACTTGTTTCATATCATGTAAAGTTCAACATAAGTAGCCCATGTGTAGCTTAATGTTTTTTCTATACGTGGCAGAATTTGGTTCAAGTCTGCTCTAAATATGAAGTGAAGTGTAGTGTATATAAATAACGAAACCTTAACAGTAGCTAACAAACTATATATAGAATTTATGTCCTTTTGATGACTGTGAAAGTCAGGATTATTTCATGCAATTATGTTGAATGAAACAGTGTTTCCTTTGCCACCACTTAGTTGTAGCACTACTCATAACAGAATTACTTTGCACACTGGCAACTGGTAATCATCCTTAACAACATAACACAAAAAACTCATAAGGCTCTGAAGCTGGACATGAAGAGACATTCAGTCTGCGACTCTGTGACTAAGTCCTGCCGCACGCTGTAGAACAAGTACAGATAAACCAGCTGGTAAAAATAACATTTAAATGAATGTCTTTTTAGCACATTAGACGTGCTCTTTCTAGACAGCCATGGACCAGATATCAAATTGGAATGCAGACTAAATGCACTGAAATGGAGACTGGTGGGCTAACATTCCTCACGTTCCTGAGCATCGAAGTTTCATCTAACGTGTTTTCATTTCCAACATATTTTATGTGACTTAACTTAGATATGTTTCACTTTTCTCTCTCAATCTGTCTTTATCTGAAAATCCCCAAATGTCTTCTCGTGAGTCAGTAAAGGGCAGGGGAGGATTTGACAGAACCGTGAACCAGTCCAGACCATACTTGGCTGAACCAAACGAATTTAGGTTAGACCCGGACAGGCCAAATGAGGTAAACGCAGGGACAGACCAGGCATTAGCAGCCTCAACATGACTGCTTTCCAACCGTTTTGTGCCTAAATGCAAGTAAGAACTTCAATCATTCAATTTAGGGCTACATTTTCACACATACACTGATACACACACAGACATGCTACTTTCCCAGGCTCCACCATCACATCGTTCAAATGGCTGCTATGGAGCTGTGATTTTTAGCAGAGCAGCTTCTTTTATTTTTTTCAAAATTGTTCTATTTTTTTTTTTTAAATCCAAGATCCCTATTTTTAGAGATGGCTGAAATTATTAACCCTCTTACCCCCTTTACACACACACTCATTCTTGATTCTCCTCCCCCTTTCTCCCCCCTCCTTCCCGCTTGTCTCTCCTGTTGTATTTTGACCAAAAAAGTCAGAGACTTTAATGTTTTTCCCTGTCAGACACAGGCTGTCTGGACGTTAAGTTGAAGACAGAAGAGGCTATATTTGCAGTCTGACCTCACTCAAGCAAGCGCAAGCACACATACACCCACACACATACGTGCACACAGACACACACACACACACAGAGTTTTAACATGGTCAGGGATGACGCAGGGACAACCGCACCTCTGTGTTGTCAGTTTTATTCTGACCATGTTGCTGCTGGACGGGCCTCGCATCAGTGGTCAGCCTCAGTGGATGCTCTTTCACAGACAACATCCTGTTAACCCAGAGGCCACAACATTTCAGTTGATCAAAAAAAGTTTGAAACCTTTTAATTCTTTGATTCCTGGGTGTTGCTTCTGGAAGCTCCACAAGTGCTCGAGCCCACGTCTAAGATTAACAGAACTCGTAGGGAATACGTTTAACTCTATGTCCCCCCTGCATTCAAAAGCTGCTGTAACTTAAATTTGTAAAAAGATGAGTGGCATTGCCCAAATATCCTTCACTTGATGGAAAATGAAGAAAAAAGTGAGGAAATACAAATCTGCTCACTGTGCCACATGTCCATATGTTACAATTAAAGACATAAAAACTCAAAAATTCCATTCATGGTTGAAGGATGTGTCATTTATTCTTGGAAACGATACAAGATGTAATTTTCCAGATTCCTGTCATCACACTGAGGCTGCTGGGGGTCACATCATTGTGTTGTACAGACAATAATGCTCCTTTTGCTTTTCACTTGACTTTTTAACTCTTTTTATATCCACTATAATAAGTTAATCACATTCACTTAAACATGTGCATTTACTCTTATTCTGTGAGCTTTTGACTGTAACAAAATCCTTACAAAATAAAACAAGCTGAACATCTGAAGTCTTTAAAAACTTTTTAGTGCACTCAATTGTTACTGAGGACTCTAAATGTGTTTTTAGCCTATAAATAGGAGATTTAATCCACCGGCACCAATAAAAACTTGTATTCATTCACATGTGGCATTAACGCTTTCTCCATATGGTGACATATGACTTTATTTAGATAAAAATCTGAATCACTGATGATGCTAACAAGTGACAATGGACATTTGTGTGTGTGTGTGTGCGTATGTGTGTGTGTGTGATTTACTCTTCTGTGTGAAAGGACGTTGTATGTTGCAAATCGATCAAAAGAATATTTTATTGTAGTCAAACAGTGAGGCTGCCTTCTAGGAAAATGAAATTCCTTCAGCCATCTCATATTGATAAACCAATCCATCAATCAAACCGGCACCCATTCCTTTGAAATTATCAGTGGGTTTGTATATCTAAACATAGACACAAGCATGGGGAAGTCCACACACACACTTGAACTTGGCTATGACCTCTGGCTGTATGAGCAGTTAAACAGTCTTTCCATGTTTTCACCACAGGAATGGACAGGGGTCTCATAAAGAGTGTCCTTCACTATTTAAGTCTCAAATTCACACACATATACATAGCAAACTAAATTGTCCATGCATGCAAACACACACACACACACACACACACACACACACACACACACACACACACACACACACACACACACACACACACACACACACACACACACACACACACACACACACACACACACACACACACACACACACACACACACACACACACACAGAGGTTGGGCAAAGCACCATGTAATGCAGACAGAGCTGCTGATTCTCGGAGTTTAGCGATAGCGTCACTTTTACACCGTGAGAACCCGAGAAACACATTTCTCAAAGGAGCCCTCTCATTCGATGTGGGTGTGTTACCATTTTTGGGGAGAAAAAGGGGGATAGGAACACAGACACACATATCCACACAGACATGAGTTAAGTAATGTTAAATATAGCAGCTGAATGCTAATCTGTTATAGCTGGGTTATGAATAGGCAGTGTGTAGAGGCTACAGAGGATGTGAACCGTGTTTAAAATAGTTAAAAGGTTTAAAATAGTTGCTTCAGATTTTCTGCTCTTTATTTAACTTACTTTAACCCAGAATTGCATGCAGTAAAAAAGATGCATGTGAATTTGCATCCTGTCAGAGCGAAGGCATCAGCAGCTAGAGGCGGAGTGATGTTAGGCCAGAAAAGTTCTCTCTTTATTCAGCTCCCTCTGACGAGGCAGGAAGAAAAACAAACATAAGCATGAGTAGGACGACCGCTGCCTCACAGCGTAACAAACAAGCTTATTGTTTATATTTATTTCTATATCTCTCACCATACACCGCAATATCCAAGCAGAATGTCACAGCAGATTCTTGGGAGCGAGGGTAAAATCTACAGTGACGGAATAAAGTGGACGCACGGTGGCTTACGATGATGCTGCAAAGTTAACAAATTGTTTTTCAGCATTTAAATGTCAAATATTCCCATTCAATTTCTAAAATGTGAGGCTTTCTCTCTTGTATATATTTGAAGAAAACACAATTTCTAAACATCACATGACTAATTTTTCAGTATCTGTTAAGAAGAACAGGAAAAAGAAATGAGAGCATGATAATAACAAAAAACGTTTAGTTCCATCCATAACTTCTAAGAACTGCATTGTTTTTAGTTTTTGAGACCTAAAAAAGGGGGGTAAGGGCCTGAGAGTATGGGAAGTGGAGATAAACGTGACACAGGAAGCTAATTTTGTGTATTTCATGTTATCAGGAATTGTGGGATGTCACTGGCTGCAACAGTCTGATCGTAGGCGGTAGATGCAATTTATGGTAGTTGGAATATTTTTAGTCTTTCCATGAAATCTGAAAAGAGATAATTCCATGGGAATTTGGACTCAGACGGATCAGTTAAAAATGAGAGACGTTTGTCAACCTAAATGACAAGAAGGAAAGAGTGAGGCAGAAATGTAATGAAAGTTATTAAAAAGCATGAGGAGATATCCTTTAACCTTCCTGCAATGTTTAAGGCAGAAATCAGAAGACGGGAGGTTAGTAAGTGGGCAGTGAGGAAATTGTACGGGTGTTTGAGAATTGAATTGCCAGACTTCCTCGACTGTTTGAATTTGAACTCATGACCCCTGACCTTGGGGGGCTGAAAACAGAAGCTGAACTGCAAGAAAGACTGTTTACAGTGTAAACAGGCCTGAACACAGATTGTGCTCCTACATGCTGCCCTGCTTTTAATCTGTCACTCGGAACAATGGTCACTTTCCCCTTCAAAGCTGTTATGTGTGTGAAGGCATGTGTCAATGCTGGACCACGTCTCTGTGCCTAAAATGCATTTCAAGCGACAGTGATCTCATCGGAGATACTATCAGCCTGTTTACCGTTTCTACGCTCCTCTGTGGCTACTACACTTGCACAAATTGGACAATGAAGAGCAGGTGTGTGCATGAGATACCAAACTCTGTGTGTTTCAGACAAAGGTTGGCGATTATTGTAAAATCCCTACTGCAGGTGGAAGAGCAACTCTCCTGCTGAAAAGCAGGCAACAGACAGAAATACAGACTGAACATTTTAATGGTGTTTTGTCACATGTTTGAAAATGTTGTTAGTACATTTATAGAAGGGCAGGGGCCAACCGTCATGTTGGATTAGGCATCAAGCATTTTTAAAGGCAGTTCTTGTACAGAAACATTTTTTGTAATGTTAAGTGAACATCATTTAATAGTTTTACTTTTTTATTTTAGTGTCAACAGTAAAAAATAGTGACACACACCACCCATACATTATAGTATTTCATGCCTTCTTTCTGCACTGCAGCAACCTGTGCAGTCATATTGAAGCGTCTGCCTAATAATCTGTGCAGTGGGTTATTGTGTATTGACAGACACTGACATTTTCCATCAGCATCAGCAGCAGTATTGATTATAATGATTGCTGTAAAAATAACAACAAATGTAGAAGTAACAAACATTTTGGATGGAAGCAATGCAGGACCCATGTCCATTTGTCATTTTGGAATTTTTGAGCAGTTCTGCCATACCCAACAAAAAATTCACCAGTCACATTTGTGTAGAAACTATGGGTTGACCGTGGTTATGTCCTGGTGACCAATACAATCACAAGGATGTTTTTGGTTCACCACCCTTTGTGTGACCAGCTTCACTCAGGAACCTACAGTGAGTTCCTGTGAACTGAAGGGGAGTACACATTTTTCCCTAGTGACAGGAGATTGCGAGGCGGTTGCTGACCGGTCTCTAGGCCCATGTCAGTGAGGCCTAATGGACTATGTGCACGTTAGCATATGCTACTTCCGGTGCGGAAACTCCTGTGGGGACGTTTGTTTCCGGTATCCTATTCGTGCCCTGTTTACGGTCCAAAACAAGTTAAGCAAATAAATAAATAAAGCGGCGATTCACATTTCTATAGATGTCTCAGGCATTTACCCAATATATCTGTAAATGATGTTCATCGACTTGTCGATATTTTCCCCCCACGCCTCAGGGGAAAAGAGAAAATGGATTCAAACGTTATATTTCTCAGCTGTCCGTCGTTTATCGCGGGTGTTATGTTCTAAAAATAACCAGCAATATGTGAAATCAAGTAGCCAATTTTATTTTTTGACGGTGCAAAACGTTTCGTGTACATCGTGGACATACAGCACTGCACTTCAGAGTCACACTGCTAGCGATAGATGCAGCGATTCTGTACTGTACAGGAGAGACGGAGGAGATCGTCTGCAGCGATCAGGACGCAGGACGTAAATAAGCATGCAAACTTGCACTAAAAATCTGCGAAACAGCGAGGTGAAAGGTGAACCGCGTTATAGCGAGGGACCGCTGTAATTTTGAAGGTAAGTCACAACATACCCTTCGTAAATACTAATGTATAGAAACCGTTACCAGCAATCATTAATTTTTTGTGTGGCTTTTTTTCACGGTTTGTTAACATGCTGTGTAGGTGTGTACTTGACTAGCTGATATCAACATAACGGGGAAAACACCTGGTTTGACTATTGTTCACCTGTAGTTTGAATGCTGAACATTTGCCTGTTTAAATCATAAGACCAGTCACTATACAGAGATGTGCTTCTGAATGTGGACGATGTGTCTTCTGCTGCAGTTCTGCTTGTGTTTAGTGATGTAAACAACCGATCGATCTAAACTCTTTAAACGTCAAAATTGATCATTAGATTTTTATGACACAACAGTGGTGAGTGTTCCCACCTTCTGCTCTTTGTAACTTAACGCGATCGTTCCGTTTTCGAGTTTTGGACATCAATTTTGGAGTATATCTTCGCAGTAGCGATTGACCGCAAAGTAAAGCTACCGGAAATGTACAACCCCACATCCGGTCTCAAACCAGGAAGTTAGCATTTTCTCGTGCACAGGGTCCATCCCTGAATTATGCTTCAGCGGGAATTCTATGTTGTTACTTACTTTGTAGAAACCTTCCCTAACCCTACTCCCTAACCTTCCACATCAGTCAGACTCATTGTGGGCTGAATCTTTAGTTACATTTCTCGAGAAGTGCACATCATGCAATGAGTCTGATTGGCATGGAAGGTTCCGGAGAAGGGTTAACAAGGGCTCTGGCTACATGGTGAGTTACCACACACTTTACGTAAAACTGAGCAAGTAGTTTTTAGAGCTTCCAAATAATGACACCATAGTTATCCTGCAAAATAGAGAATGTGCCAAATGAAAGAATAATAATTAAAGAATATCGCTGAAGCTAATCTGTGGTTTTGGAAAAATAAAAATCTGTGTTCTGTCAAACGAGTAGTTTGTCTTATCTGCATGAACTGAGACAACACTGATAAGGGAGTGGGTGACAGAGAAATTCAGCAAAAGATCATTGGGGGGTGGGGGGGTGGGGGTCTTCGGGGACAGCTGGGAAACTGCACATTCATCATTTTTGCAAAACACAAAACGGGCACAACATAATATTTTAAAAACAGATAAAATCCCCTTCATCCTCCACGCTCTTTATCTCTCTTTTAAGTGCCTGTTGATTCATTAATGTTATCTGACCGCCACAGCAGGGGTGAAGGGAGGGGGGGAGGCCCGAAACGCACACACAAAAACACATTCACTATTTCCTGAAGCACAGTGGCACACACCGCAGTTTCCTGTGGGAATTTTTCAAATCGGCTATCTACTTTCACCTGCTGCTACTGACAGACTCATCGTCCGGCTAACGTCATCAGAACATGAGTATTTCACATAGAAATATGTAACACAATAAAACTGACACACAGTTAAAGTTGATCAGTTACATTCTGACACCACATCTGAACTGGTGTCTCAGACACTTCCTAAGAAACTAATCACAACTGTTGTATCTGGCACTTGGTGCTGCGCTCTCTAGCTTGTTTGGGTTTTTAACGTGAACTCACATGCTTGATGCTTAACAGTTAACATGCTAACAAAAGAGACTGTTCCCAAAACATTGGGATGCTCTGTACAGTGTAATTAAAACAACAAAGCAATGATCAGCAAATCTCATAGATGCATAGCTTATTCAAATGTTTGCTGAGACATTTTAATATTTGCTGAAAACTATTAGATGATTTAGTATTTTTGATTATTCTAACTTCAAACACAAGACAATAAAAGGCTGTAAAGTAAGTGGAACATAAAGGAGATAGCTGGAGGGACACTGCAAGCAACTAGGTGAACTGGCAGCAGGACAATAACAGGATTGGAGATAAAAAGATGATCTTAAAGAGTTTTTGTCAGAAGTAAAGACAGGCAGAGGTTCCACAATGTGCGAAAAACTGCATCTATAAATTGTGGAACAATTTCAGAATAATGTTCCTCAAAGTTAAATTTTAAAACTTTAATTATCTCATCATCAATAGTACATAACATCATTAAAGGATTCAGGGAATATGGAGAAATCTCTGTGTGCAGGGAATAAGGCGGAAAGTCAATATTGCCCGTGATCATCAGGCCCTCACACTAAATTAAAAACAGACTTGATTCTGTCTTTGAAATCACTCCCTCAGAAACTTCCAGAAACCATTAGCTGTGAACACAGTTCTATATGCTTTCCACAAATGCAGGTTAAAGATCTATTGTGCAAAGAAGAAGCACACCAGCAAATCTATAAAAGAAAATAGTCAAAGTATCAAAGTGCAAACCACAACAGGATTGAAATTCTGTGGCAGGACGTTAAGAGAGCTGTGCACAAATGAATGCCAGTAAACCTCAAATATCTGGAGCAATGCTGTAAAGCAGAGTGGGCAAAAATTCATACGATGTGAAAGACAAATAAAATGTTCATGCAGAAAATGATTCATTTAGATTAGTGCAGCTAAACATATTTCTATAAGCTACTGAATCATGTACTTCGTTTTTCACAGTGCTGCAGAGTCCTGTGAAAACTCTCTTTTTCACACGACTGCAATCCTTGCTTGTAAACTGAATATAATTTGTTGAAGCAATCACACACATATGGCCATCAGACACTGCACTATTCCCACAACCACAAAGCACAGCAAACATAACTCCAGTGCTTCCTACAGTATCCCACACACGCACACACACGCACACACACGCACCAGTTATCAGCAGGGAGAGCAGATCAGATGAGAGCGGCGTCCCTGTTGATACTAAGGTGATAACATCAGGACATTAACACAAACCCAAAGCCAAACGACACTGAAAAGGACAAGCGATTAACAGTCAGTGTCATCAAAACAAACCGCACGGTCACTCCACAGTTACACACATACGAACCATATACTGACATACACACACGAGCTTTGAACCTACTAGAGGTGTGTGCTTTGAAATGTTCCTCTAATGTGTCCAGTGAGTAAGATAAGACAAGAGTAGTGTAAACAGTAGTGTGTGTGTTTGTATTATATGCAGTGCCTCCACATGTTGAGCATAGGAAACAGATGCCTCACCCCTGGCTATGGGAGAGGGAGAAAGAGAGATTGAAAAGAAGAGAGAGAGGGAGAGCAAGAGAGGCTGTGTTTGTATTGGAGCATGTCAGCAGGGACTGCACAGTCTTGTGGTTGTTGTTCCACATTGTTCCACAGTCAGACACCCAGAGGGGTACACGGATAATAAAGCAGCGGCTAAGTTTGGTCAGATTCAGTGGTTCATGCTGACCTTTGCAAATTCCTTACATATGGTAATATGTGTGTGTGAAAGGTTCTCATGAGAGCTCCTTATACCCTTGCATTTTCTTGCTATGAAATTAAAGTTTAAAATGTACAGCACAATTACAGCTGACAAAGAGAGCCTACTACTGTAAAATGTTAACTGCCCTATGCTCTAATACAGATTTAACATAAAATGTGGCATTTTACTAAAGGTTGAAACCAGTGTTGAATAACTGTGTTAACTACAAAACATAAATCTTTAATTTTATGTGCAGGAAAAATTCAGCTGATAAAGCCAAAACCAAAATTCCTGCCTTAAATATAGGAAACCCATAATCCCAATGAAAATCTAATCAAATCAAAATGAAATATTTCAAGTATTTTTTAAAATTTTAATAATCATGGCTGACATCTAATGAAAGAAAGAACTCCAATATAAAACTGTTTAAAATACTGTATACCTGCTAGCTGTGGCTCAGGAGGTAGAGCAGGACGCCAACTAGTCGGAAGGTTAGTGGTTAGATATCGGTTTGCTCAAGCCATCGTTGAGCAAGATTAACCCCAAGTTGTTCTTATGCATGAATGAGTGTAAATATTAGATAGAAAGCACTTACGTAGAAAAAGGACACACGTGCGAACGTATGAAGGGGTGTTAATGGGTGAATGAGGCAAGCTGTATAAAGCGCTTTGAATGCTTAGAGTAGAAAAGTGCTATGCAACAACCAGCCCATTTACCACTTGTCTCTCGACTTAGTTCAGTAAACACTACTGACTTGACAGATGTTAAGATCGTCAACTCACTGTACTCCACATGGAGGATAAGCTATTGATGGTCATTGTATAATAGTATAGAGAGGATAGAGAGGACTGTCAAAAAAGTTTATTAAAGAACTATCAATGAGAACTACCAGGTACACACTTTTTCTGTAACAGGAGCTACAATATCAAACTGAAGCCACTCCTGAACCACAGCAAACATCAGAAGCATCTCATTTAGGCTAAAGAGAACAAGAACTGGACTGTTGCTCAGTGAACCTTCTCAGGTAAAAGTAAATTTTGTATTTTAATTGGAAATCAACGTTTCTGTTCTACCTCAGCCAAACTGAATGGGTCCATCCCAGTGCCGTTGCCTGAGGGTGGACTCATTCTGCTCTTACACTCCTGCTCCAACCCTTCCTGTGGAGCTGCAGTGGGAGTCACTACAGGAAGACTTCATCTCAGAGGACAGCCCACTTCCTCCACAAAGAAAGAAGAATTAAGCTGAAGGCTGAAAGTAAACGATTTACACTGCAGACTGGAAAGTATTTAATTTTTTTTGTTAAAAAAAAATAAAGAAAATCAGTGTAACAAGCTTAAAATGAGAATAGATTAGAAAGCAACAATTCAATCCCCACATACTGATGGATGGATGTTAAAAAATGAGAGAGTGGAAGTGGACATGGACAGGTGGAGATATCACGACCAAGCAGTCATTCCTGTTATGCTTCTTTGAAGCCTGCTTGAAGTTCCCTGCTCGGGGCACATACATAGCTGGTGCATTGTAATGTAAATTCTCCCCAGACAAGTCTGCGCAGTCAAAAAACAACAACAACAAACCCCCCAAAAAACAAACAAAAAAAAGAGGCAGGCACACAGATTTGCACAAACCCTTATGCTCACTGTTTAATGATGAAATTTATATCACTTGGACGTACCGACCCAGAAAGTATAATCAAGGCTTAATTTTATAAAATCAGACAGATTGCCAACATGTTGCTGCGCTGATAACATCTTGGCGATGAGACTCAACGTTTTTCCACTGTTCTGGTTATAGTCCTACATAAAAATAAATCTTGTCGAGTGCCTACATTATTTTGCAGTCCTGCAGCAACTCATATGTGGAGTGATTTCTGAATTTCTTCATCAGTCTATGAAGTTGTGGTTGGGCCCTAAAAGTTTAAGTAGTTAAAGTAAATTCCTTTATATGTAAATAGGATAAAAATGCATTTTCTGTCAATTCATCACAGTTAATAGTCATATTGTCAGGTTCCATGGAATTGCTAGCTCCACCCCATTCAATTGCAAACTGAAAGCAGACTCAGTCTTATTGCCGTTTTATCGCTGACTTGACCAACGTTGCTTTGAAGACAGCGAATGACTGTGAAACCTGGTCCCCATCTTCAAAGCAACAATATCAAAGGCAAAAAGATCACAAGTTTATGTCTTATGTTTTCAATAATTTTGGTCGAGTTGTCATGGTCGCCAGCCACTGGTTTCCTTAGTGTGATTGTGGCATAAAGCCATTCAAGCTTTTGGCATTGACCAAAATGCACTTTTCATGCAAAGCAAAGCAGTAACAAGCTAAAAAAAAAAAAAAACTCAACCAAAGCTTTTTGGATTTACAGATTCCATAATCAAACCTAGATTCAACCACTTTTTTAACAAATTGCATATTTTATATATTTGTGTATTTGAGATGCACTCACAAGCTTTTTAACTAACGCTATTGCTTGATCTTATTATGTTCTGTTTGACATCGCTTTTGCTGCCTTTATATGTTCACACCCTTTTTAAAGATTCCTACTGGGAGAATGTCCCTACTGGAAGATTCCAATTTCACCCGAGGTGAAAGTTGGTGAAACCCTACAACTGGAAAATTCCTACTGTGCTGTTACAACACAGTAATGTGCCTATATGAAATGTGTTGCATGCTTTTGCTGAAATGTGTCTTAGGTTTAAAAAAACAACAACAACAAAAAACAATAAAAAACAAAGCATGACCATGACCTGAGAGAGTACCTTGGAGTCTTCCAAAGAGCGCCTAAAAGAAAAAAACTACTTAAAAACTGGGCCTGTTCCTACTCAAACATTTCATATTTATGTAGATTTTGTGAAAATAAGAATTGGTGTTAAATTGCTATATGTTTTACATCCCTCTCATCACACACAACACCAACACTCGCTGGTCCTTCAAAGTGTTTTATAATTTATTTCCACTATACACTTACATGGAAAATACTAGAGCTGATATTTTAATGAGTGAGCAGAATTTTGGAGGCAAAGGACAGTCGGGACTGTTCTAAGGGAAACTCCTGATGAGGGCAGTGGTTTAGGTTAGGGAACAGGATCAAAGTATTAAAAGGTTTGATTTTAAATTCAGTGTTACACACTGAAAAGAAAGGTGAGCTGCTGGGCGGTAAACGTGGGTGGTCATGTCTTCAGTGCACGAGGGCATGTGTATACAGCAAATTTCATCCAGAAACCTCATTGTTTCCTCGTCACGGTCAAGCAGAAATTCTGTCAAATTCTTTGTAATGCAGCATAAATCAGTGGAACCACTTAATACTTCATCTGCAAAGCTGCTGGCCTTGGCATTCACAGGCATGGCTTTCCACATTTTTAGTTGTATGAGCATGCATAAACATTCCAAGTAATGAAAATGTGCACCTGCACACACACGCAGCTTATAAACATGGACATACATTAAAAATTACAGTAGACCAAACTACAAAGTCAATCCAACTGTGTAGCAGGACAGGGTTAAATAATTCCTCTCTACAACAAGCCTTTGAACAATGGAGCCAGTGTGATCAGAAGTATGTATGATGTAGTGAAAAAAAATCTGTCATTCTCATTCACTTTCTCTTCCTTAACGGAAAACACAATCCTTGTGTCTCGACACTGCACGTTATTGTACCAAAATCTCAAAATGTAAAACAAAAACCCCAGAAACCGACATCCACACACAAATTGAAATCCACCTATTTGTGCATGCAAATATAACCAAAATTCACAAGAAACAAAATCCGTTTCTGTATGATAGTGATAGTTGGCAGGGAGCACAATGCAAACCAAACGGCAGGAGTGTTTTGAATTTCCCCCAGGCACACTCGCTCAGACTTAGTGGGAAATATTTTCCTTCCTATCAAACACACAATTGCTTGAGGGTGTTTCCCTGAATCTAAATATTCAAAGAATCCCTTGTTCTGATTAGATAACAGTTTAGACTCAGAGGAAAGTGGCAGACTAAGTGAGGCACTAATACAACAACAACAATAATAATTCTTAGAAACCTCTGACAGATGAATCGCTCATCATCTGTATGTGTTGTATCAAGTCTATTATACACAGAGACATGTGAGAAAGCCAATGTTACAATCATTACTCTCTTCCCTTCAGTAAATCATCCTAAACTTTTCCATTACAACCTTTGATTGGCACTTGCAGCCTGCATTACCTTCACAATCAGGATCTCGCTGTCATTTTACGTTAACTCAAAACCTCAAATAATCTGTGGAAAACATCAAAGATGTTGGGATGCATCCGTCTTAAAACTGTGAACATTTCTGCTACTCCTTGTATAACCAAATGATGTCTGGTATATTTATAATAACTCAAGGTCTGCGTGCCATTTAAAGCATAATGTGCACACTACAATAATTAGTGTGTCATTGTTTCTGACTGAGAATATGATTCACTGCTGAAAACGATATCCCCCAGTTAATCCTTAAAGAGAGTATGCCTTATTTCTTAATTTGTTTTACTCAGTCTAACATAGAAAAGTGTTCATAGCACTTTTAAGATCTTAATACCACTTTAAATTATATTTAAGGCCCCAGTCACAAAAGCCTAGAGACCAGTTGGCAACTGCTTGGCAAATGGTTGCAGGAAGTTGCTGGCTGTCTCTAGGTGAAATTGGTCATAAAGAGGTAAATGGTGCTGCACTTAAAAAAAACAAAAACAAAAAGTCCTAGCAGATTGCTTATAGGTTATCCGTTGTCTGTAAACATTCACCAACTGCTCATTAAGTGGTAGCATATCTGTAGAGTGTTCACCTTCAAAGTAAAAATACCCTGTGAAACTCTTAAAAGTTCCAGCTAATCACTGTATAGGAACAAAGACACTAAAATATGCACAATAGTTGCTAAGTTGGTAAATATAATAGAGTTGTGTTTATAAATAGATGCACTTTTGTAGTAGCCAAAAACATTTAAATACAAGCACACTACAGTATTGTCAGCAAATGCTAATATTGCATTGGCCCCGTTACAGTATTTTATTGCTACATGTGAACTGCAATTTAAATATACTTCATTTGCAATTAAGAAGTTTAATCTTATATTTGAAAAAAAAAAACATCAATACATTTAATGTAGTAAAAAAATGAGAATACGTAAGTTAACAGTGTAAATGTACTCAGACAAAATATGAATCTATTACAGGCTATATAGGCTTCTTAAGCAAGCTTAAAAGGGAGCGAAATGGAAGGAGAACAGGAAAGCAAAGATGCAGATCTGTATGGGGTTAACCTTGAGTGGACTTTGTGGGTGGGTGGTACAGAACCAGACCAGCTTCTTCACATACTTCTGTCAAAATCTCGTTAAAAGCCAATTAGACAAAATAATAATAGACGCCAAATTAAACAGAAACTCAAAATCTGCCGCTCTGCCTTCTACCAAAATAAAAATGAAAGGGGACCTTTTTGAACAAAGGAAATATGATCTCAACTAAATTTTTCCCCCCGTCAGCGTGTATGTCTGAACGGAGAAACTGTTTCCCAGGCTCGTGGACCACCGGAGTGAGTGAATTGAGCTCAGGGGTAGTAAAAGCCTCTAGACACTGTAAAAGAGACAAGCTGAGAGCCCAGAACTAGACCAGGTCTTCCTTCAGTGGGACAGTTTATATGACGAACAAACTGACCATGCGTGAAATTTAAGGGAGACTAATTGCTGGGATTCCAACATCCCCAATAAAAGAGGCAAGTGGTCATAAAGCACATGGTAGTGATTAGACCTGCTGATAAGCATCTACTGTAAGTTGCTCTCTTTCTCTTACTTGAGTGCACACTCACAGTTGTGTTTGGAAAAAATGATGCAAAACTTGCATCTACAGATAGCAATCTAATAAGCATATACTATGAAAAGAACTGAGAAAGACCTGTGGGCATGACATCATACAGGTGTGGTTACAACTAAAAGCTCGATCCTTGGGAGTTTGGTCGTTGGACTAAACAATTGTGAATGCAACCACAGGAAGACCCTACGGGTGAAACTATTGCATGGCTTGATTGACAATGTCAGCAACAAATTATTGAAAAACAATTTAATAATTCTCTGTTGTTGACTTTACAGTTGATTTGTGGGCTTGTCCTTGGCAGCAGATCCTCATGACAGCTTAGACGGCTCCAGAATGATTGGTATTGGCATAAAAAAAAAATAAAATAAAATCACATGTTACAACAACGTCCTTAATGTCTGGAGCTGATACTGGTGCTGCAGTGGAATCTATGGAACCATATGCAGTATTCCACAGGTTTTTTTCAGACAGACTGGGACTGTTTTCTGGGTGTGTGTGTGTGTGTCCCCTGGTTTTTACTGATGGGTAAAAACAAACAATACAGATAATGTCCCTGTAAGCCAGTAGTAAGATAATGACATGGTGCATTGCATCTTCAGGAAGTCACAGTCATTTCTTTCAACCTCAAAATTTAGCAAAGCAAAAGCAGAAGTATTAACATCTTATCTTTTGCTTTTATCCTGGCTCTAAAAGCAAAACAAGACAAACAGGTTCACTGTTTCCATAACCACAGTTTAAACTTGGCACACAGCAAAGCCTGAGCAATACCTTACATACCGAAAAAACCTCCAAATGCTTATCCTTTAATTAATGGGTGATCATATGTGCTTGACAGTCTTTGTGTACTTTTAAAAGACAAATCCGTGTAACAATATACTGCTAATTTAATTTTTGACTGCTGAGCAATTCATATTCTTCATATTCATATCGTTACCGTTTTTCCTATTACTCTGTTCTTCTGTTGCACTCGCTCCTTTTTTATTCATTCAACAAAGTTTAATCGACTTCTAACACTGCTTCGGTCTTTTAGCTACATCCAGAATTTAAATGTTATTTAAATGAGCAAAATGATTAGATTGTTTAAGCGTACTGTAAAAAGTCAATAGTGTGCACATTGCACCTTTTAACGCTAGTGGCACTGTGGCACACATTCACATTCCTGTGGAAGAGAGAGGCCATGCCAGGTAGTGGGTGCACATGGAATTCTGAGACAAAAGGACAACCGGCACTATCACTTAAGGCAACGGTCCCCAACCCCCAGGCCTCGGACCGGTACCGGTCCGTGAGTCGTTTGGTACCGGGCCACGAGAGTTGAGGCTCAGGTGTGAAATGTATAGTTTTCAGGGTTTTTATCGGTTTTCAGCGTTATTTTGTTATCATTTTTATCGTTTACTCGGATTTCCTTGGTCTTTTCACGTGTGTTATGAATAAATTTTCTTTTTTTCGGTACCGGTACTAGTTTTCAAAGGAGCTTGCAAAGAAAAGCGTCTGGACTTCTTTAAGTTCGTTAAGTTTTAAGTTCTTTAAGTCCAGACGCTTTTCTTTGCAAGCTCCTTTGACTACGATGACCTGGATGACTGAGAACCTTCACAGACATGGTACTAGTTTTATTTTGTTGTATTTATCCGCGACACCTTAAAGGCCGACCCATGAAAATATTGTCGGGCATAAACCGGTCCGTGGCGCAAAAAAGGTTGGAGACCGCTGACTTAAGTTACTGGAAAGGGGAGGGTACTAATGAAGTGCTTACAACAAGTAAAAGAATTTTATAAATCAATCTTTAGATTTTACCAGGAAAATGTGAAATAGGTGCAGGAATTTAATGAAACATCAGAAAACACACGGAAATGCAGTATACATATTTGTACTGTTTTAATGAGCTCGAAAGTTTGAAGAAACTTGGCTCAAAAATGAAAGGACTCCTTTTTTAATAGTTTTTCTCGATTTATATTTAAAGTAACTGCCGTCTAGTAATACTAATACTTTTAGCTTAACTGGGCATTTTGCGGTTTTCTGATCACAACTATTCCACAAACACATAAAGTATAAGTGAAATGTTTTATTTTTTTTATGCACCTTTAATCTACACAAAATTATTCAATGGGTCTACATGAACTTAATATAGGTTCAATTCAAGTCTTTTTAATAGCCTGAAATGACTACATTTTAGATTACTTATATTATAACCAAATTAAAGGGGGTTCTTTTTTAAAGGCCATGGCCATCTAATCAAATTGTGGTCATAAAACAACATCCATAGACAGGAGCTTAAGCAGGTTTGCCTGCTGTATAAATAACGCTCATCTCTAAATTTGCACAATTCTCTGCTGCTGCTTTATTGGAAATGTAAAAATATACACTCCTGTCCACAACCCTTGCCCTCAAATCCACATGCAGATTGTCAAACAACCTCTCCACTGAGACACACAAAAAAGTTACACAAGAAGAAACACTACAACCTGCCTGTTCATTAAAGAAGAGACTGACAGCTAAATCAGTACCATGTGGCACACAGGGAGCCTCCTGCCCTCTGCTCTTTCAATATAATGGGATGAACATCAGAAAGGATGGGCTGACGAGACACATATGTCCAACACTACATTACCACATGTCAGTTCACTGCAACCTCTTTGGGTCACTGGTCTATAAGATTTCAGGCCAAGAACCAAATTATGTCTGATACCCTGAAATCAGGAAACATAAAATATGTAAGATTCTTTCGCCATAAGCAGGGCAACCTAGAAGAAGAACTATTATATGAAATTAATAATCTGACTTTTTTTATGTAGAAATTTATAGACTATCACGATGCTTGTAAATTGTTTACTCTTATCTGTGGCCAGTTCCAGGTCAGTTTGGTCAATGGTCTCTTGGTATCCCTTGTCCTGAGATTTGAGATAGTCTGTGTTCTGCGCTTTTCCCAGCAATCCTCCTCTTTCCAGGTGGCTGAGTGGGATCTGAAGGCAGAGTGCATGCTGGGAAATACTCCCAAAGAATGCAGTCACAGTCATACTCAAACTCACATTCGTGCAACTGGTTCAGTATGTTTTACATTCATTCATTCAATCAACAGTGTTGAGCTGTGAGTGGGTGCCCTGTCTGAACAAAACATCTTTGTAAAAATGCATTATAGCAAAAACAAAGGCGATATTTGAAGACTTGAAAGGGTTAGATAAGCACATACACAACATTTGTAAAGACTGCTCAAATAAAGGAAATTCAAAAGCATTGGTACCCTCCCAAGGAGTGGTCAACTAACAAATATGAACTAAACCCTCCTTGTGCATTAACTAATATTCATGTTTGTGAGAACATAAACCAACAACGTTGTGCACGGCAGGACTGCTCATAGGCCACAAGACCCTCTGAACACTGTTTTATGGATGGATAATAGTACTTTTCATCGTGCAAAAGAGAAGCATTATTTAGATTAGATTTGATTTAGTATTGTCCTTTTGCAAATTCCATCTGTGCCTTGAAGTGACTGTCAGAAAAATCTGACTAGAGTAAAAACGTTGCAGTTACAGACATTAATGACACAAAACAACAGTGCTGCAGTAACATCATCAAATTTAAATACAACTATGCGCGATTGACATGCATATCATACCAGATCGTATCATATGTCAGCTGGATTGGTCCAACAGAGCTATACTAAAAGACTTCTGGGCACGAAATGTTTGCAAAGGCCGCCCTGATGAAACCAACGTGTATTCACCTTGACAGGGGTGGATGAGGATGTTTGTGCTGTCATTACGTTTCAAGACAGGGCAACACTGCATTCCAGCATAAGAACCGTATCCAATCTGTGAAACACAGTAGTTGTAGTATCATGGCTTATTCAAAGTTTTCCAATGCCAAAGAGATGGTGGGTCTTAGAGAAGGAAAACACAAGTTACTCTTTTCTCAAAGAGGAAAAAAAGCCACAGAACGGATTAAAATCCTCCCAAGGCTGGTGTGGAGAACCGCTTGTCATTTGTTGAATATGTTCAGTTTTTGTTAATGCCCAACAAGGACATCACACCAGATACTAGCAGGATACAGAGGTTGGAACATTTTTTTACTTTTTCACATTGTGTGTATATATATATATATATATATATATATATATATATATATATATATATATATTAGAGGTGGGAATCACCGTACATCCCACGATACGATATTATCACAATACTTTACGCACAATACGATATTACTGCAATTTTTTAAAATATTTTGCAATATTTAGATTCTGTACATAAAGGTAAACTTTATCAATATTCATTTAATCTAATAACAAAGTCTCACACTCAGTCTTTCTCTCATTTCAGTCAGTTTTATTGTTGACAAACTTGAACGGTTTGTATTACAGTCTAGTCCAACTTAACTGAACGCAACCATCTGGTACAATTATAGCTATTCTGAACTATGCAATTTATGAAAACTATGCAGCCCCTTCAGCAACTGAAGAATTTGAAAGTAGATTAAAACAAAATATAATTTTATATTAAATAAAAAAGTTTTAAACTTAATTAAAATAAAACATGTCTTAAATTAAAATAAGTAAACTGTCATGTCTATTGCTGCCATAAAAAAAGTTAAACACATTTGGACAGTGAAGGAATGTCAGGATTCTTGCTCAGAAAAAGGATCAACATGCTCTGAAGTCAGAATATGATTCAGAATATCGATTTCTGCTGTCCCTGTATCGATACATTATTAGCAAACAAAATATCACCCACCCCTAATATATATGTATGTATATATGTATGTGTATATATATATATATATTATATCGAACTTGCGATCCTCTGCTCCAAAGTCTAACCACTACGCTATCCAGCTGCTATATATATATATATATATATATATATATATATATATATATATATATATATATATATATATATGCCACAAACTGCCACAAACGATTATTTTGATAGTCAACTAGTCACCGATTATTTTTGCGATTAGTCAACTAATCAGATCATGCATCCATTGACGTAAAACATACAGCTTATTGCACCAGCATGCGTCTGCTCTTATATAACTATCATTAGCTTACAGCTTTAAGTGTTTAAGATATGTGCTAACTAAAAATAAAGATAAGATGATAGTTTATTCAATTTTAATGAAATTTGCAGATTGTTTCGGTGGAGTTTAATAAACTCAGCCGTCTGCGCCTTGCTATCTAAAATGTAACAGGACACCGGAGTATATTCTCGAGCATCTCACACTTCTGATAATCAGTTGTCTGCTTGACGTTTATTCAGCTTTGTAAAAACTATAACTTTAATCTCAGCCAAACCGATTTACTCAGGAACAAATAAAATACTGAAAAAAGCCAAACAATAACATTTTTAAGTTATTTAAGTGACTTATATATAATTTTTAACCTGAGTAGCGAAGGACGGCGGTGGGTTTGAAAACGATTTGCCGGGAGTCCGGTGTTCTCACCGGCTCTAGTGAGCCTTGAACCCCGGCTCGTTAGCGAACTGGTGGGTAACGGATGTCTCCAAAAACGTCGGAGCGCTTTTGAAAATATGTGGTGTCTTGATAAACTGAGCAGATATTTGAAGTTTACACAGCTACATTCTTGCCTGAAAATATGTTAAATGTTTATTTTGTGACCCAGAAAGAATAATAAGAATAATATTAAAACTAACTAGCTGCCGCCATTGTTGGAAACTGAGCATGGTCGCGCTTGCATTTCATATTCATGAAAAATAAAGGAGAAAGACCAAATACCACTGTATCTTAAATGATTTGCTCCTAAGACCAGCAAGATCTACAGGTGCTGTAGTTTAGTCTACGTGGCCAGAGTTTTAAGCAGACATCACTGCTGTGTAGGCACTTGAGCCGTTTCTCCTTGGAATGTCTTTGTGTGTTTTCCAGAGGGAAACCATATCCCTGGTGTCCCTGCCTCCGTTAGGCCATCACAGAACTCCAGAGAAAGAGGCCAGCCCAGCCTGTGCATACCTTCGGCTTGCCTCTTATTGGAAAACTGAGATAGCATAAGGAGGAAATGCCTGGCATATTCCCAGAATAAAAGAAGCAATCTGGACATTGGGGGCAAAGAGGAAAATATATTAACTTAAAATTAAAGACATTTTTGTCATACTCAATCTCCAAAGTCAAAAATCAGAATCAGATGAAGTTATTCAGGCAGCAGAACGATGTGGCTCTTGGTGATAGAGCAGCAACCACACAAAGCTAAGCATTTCAGAGATATGCATGAGTGTGTGTGTGAGTGTGTGTGTGTAAGCTTGAAGTGTGTTGTGACTCGTGAGTGGTGTAGACATTAAGTGGCTGACATTAGATCCAGTCTTTGCTGGCTGGTCCACTCGCGTGCCTCCTAATATGTGTGTGTGTTTGTGCACGTGTACAGAATTGTGCACCTGCGTCAAATAAATCCGCCATGAGCTTGCTCCCATTGCTGTGCTACATTTCCAATAACAGTTACAGAGAAGGCTGGAGGCGAGGGGTGGAGAGATGGCTACTGTACATTGTTGTAATAGAGCACAGCTGTGCATGCATGCGTTTGCAAGTGCGTGTGTGTGCATGCATGTGTGTTAAGCTCGTCAGAGAGGTTGTGCAGACTAACATGTTTCTATGGGAGGAAACAGGTTTGGGCTCCTTGTAAATGTAAGTAATTGGGGTCTGATTGCATTTGGCTGCAGTTGCAGCTCTATTTTTGATGGAAAACTAAAACAACTAAAGACTTCTTACTGTCTTTCTGTCTTTATTTGATACAGAGGCTCAGTCTACTAACACCTCAATTTCTTCAGTGGCTACAAACTGTTAGAGGAATTGTGATTATTCTAACACAAGCAAACATTACACCTTCATTTATGTGCTTGAAAAAGGCCACCTGTTGCTCCGCTAGGCTTTTTAGTTTCTCCACCTACTTTCTTACAAATATGTGATCCATTGGTAAGACATCCCAAAAGAAAAGCGCGCATAAAATAATGCGCAAAAATTGTGAATTCTTTTATAAAACTTCTAAATCAAATAGAATTTTTAACCTTCACATTTGCCTCAATAAAGAAACCGATAAGAAAGACATGGTGCTCAAAGAAATTTCACTACAAAAGGTACAAGATAATTCTGGAAAGATGACAGGTGCCAAAGAGCCAATCAACAGTTAAACTGGGGAACATAATAACCAACCACAATCTTGCAATCGCTTTGCTAGTATGAGCAAAGATGCTGACATGCAATCCAATCCAATCACATCCATCAAATTAACTTAACATGCATGTCTTTGGACTGTGGGAGGAAGCCAGAGTACCTGCAGAAAACCCATATAAACATGATGAGAACATACAAGCTTCACACAGAAAGGCTCTGTCCAGCTGACGGATTTAAACACAGGACTTTCTTGCTGTGATCTAACAGTGTTAACCACCGCCCCACCATGCTGCACACTGCAAATAGAAACTATACCTGCTTTTCAATAAAAAATTAACACCGTCTAAAAAACAAACACAGCCTGAAATAAAAGAGGTTTTTCCCAATTTATACTGAGCACTCTTTAAAGGAATTTGTAGACACTGGGTTCTGTGTTTTATGATTTTTTTTTTTAGTTTGAAAGTATTTGAAATTAAAAAACAAAACAAAACATAGTTGCAGGTACTTGCAGGGGAATGGGTGGGTACTTGCAAAGCTGTACTAAACAATGAGAGCTGCTGCTGCCATTTTTACATCACTTTATATGACACGCACCCTTTCCTTCCAAGTTCTAAAATGCAGTACAGAAGCAAGACATAACAATGCACCTTTGACCTAAAAGTTTACATACGGTTAGGGTTAAGGAAAGGTCCTAGATAAGGCCCATCAAGTTCCCTTAATGAAATAATAAAACATATGGCAACTGTAATTAACTCTTAATTAACTTTCTGATCAGACATTATATAGATTATTATAAGATTAAAATATCTAAAAAAGAAAGCACTTAAAGAATTTGGTTGACTTTCATATGAAATATGAGAAAAGAAAATGCATGGACACAAAGAAAGAAACAATGAGACGCTAATGAAAGATAACAGGGAGCGTATGAGGCAGAGAGAAGAAACTCTTCACCATCACATCCCAGCAACAGGCTGTGTGAGGGCCCAGGATGCCTCTCTGTGTTTTAACTCGGAGGTTCTTCTACTCTCTTGGGAAATAAAAACATTCTTGTTTTCCCTCCAAATGAGCGCTCTGGGGGCAGCCAGATGTGCAGGACAGGAGGGGGAGGAGGAGGAGGAGGAGGGGGAGGAGGAGGATTGTCTCTTCTCAGACTAAACTGAAAAGCTGGGAGGGGAGCTTGAACACCAGCTCATCTCCTCCAGGAGAAGCTGCCGACAACCTCGCCTTTCACCTCTGACTCCTCACCCCTGACCTGCGGGGATGCAGGGAGGGGGAACTGTGAAAAACATACAAAATGTAAACAGCCAATCGCCACATACTGACTGATTTTCAGGGTTGATTTTTTTAGAGCATGCTGAGAAAAAAAATAACAGAGTGACTGATGCAGATAGAGCTTAATTTAGTTAAATGTGATTTACACAGACAGTATGAATACATATGTCATGTGTGTGCTTTTCGGGGTGGCCACCCATTATTCTTTTTTTGGCTTTGTTCATTCCCCGAGGTAATTGAGAGAACTGCGTCAGACATCTATTCCAGCACGCTGAATGTTAAGGAGGAGTATGTATCAATTCTCCGGGGACCTTCCAAGAGACCACCGGCTAACACAGAGAAGCTGTCAGGGAACAGGAGTAGGAGGAGGACATGGGTTCGAGCCCTGAACCATGGGTGGAGAGACAAAGATGTAGGCAGATAAGGTGGTGAGAGAGAGTAGGATGGAAAGGAAGAAAGGAGGGAGGAGAAAATGTGAGGTGTTAAGAAATGCTGGAGATACAAGGGTACAAGGGGAGTTGAGAGAAGGCTATGAGGTAAAGAGAGCAGGGAGGGGCAAAAAGGAGGAAAGGACGAATGGAAGAGGCCCTAAGGGAACAAACTTAGTACACAATGTACTGATGTAGTGGAATGCTACTCTGATTTCTTTATCTCCAACTGTAACTAAGTGCACTCGGGCTTTTTCAGGCTATGAACCACCACTCGACAGTTTCAAGCATCTAGCACATTCTAAAACAAGGGGACTCGTGAGGACATTACAGGACAGGAGATTGCATACCTTTCAAGTCTTGGTTCCCATTTGTGTTCACATGACTAGTTGAAATTCTGAAGTATGATCACAGCCAACCAGCAGCTGCTAATGTAATGCACTTCTGGGAATTGTTCAAAATCTAAAAGTACTTTGTAACAATCATGCATGCTGAACCCCTGCTGACATGGCTGACATGGCTTTTACTATTTAAGAGCTCTGGACTGTAAAAAGTGTTAATTAAAATGTTTTGGGAACAGAGACACAACAGAAAAAAATGCAAATTAAAAAAAATATTTAAAACGCACAGACAAGAAAAACTGCTGCTATTTTTGGCTGAAACCGAATGGATCAACTTGAAGAGCGTTAATGGGATTTTGGGGGCGAATGCGTTACTTTGGAGGCCTGTTCTGAACACTTAATTTTAAACTGCTTTCCATATTTGGCTTGCTGTTATTTCATCCACTGCCAAATGAAAAATAACACAAAGGATCACCACTTTGACAGTGGAGGAGATCCATCACACATCACAGAGTCAAAAGTACAAGAAGACATTAAGGAAGGTTCAACTTTTTATCAGGTAATGCTTTTAATTTTTAAAGGCCCATTCATGAAACTTTTGGAGCAGATCTGGTATATTTAGTTAGTGTGATATTGAATGTTGGCTTAGAAAGTTTTTGAAGATGATTTTGAAATGTGGAGCAGATCTGACAGATGGACACTGCCTCCTCAGTTGGGAATAAGTAAGCTTCATTTATTATATAAGAGAGGAGCTTAAGGTTTTCATGGTTTCAAGGTTTTCAATTATGAACAGGTTAATGCACTTAAGCACTATATGGATGAGCAAATGAGCAAAGATAGGCTGAGAAAAGCCTGTATTTCCCTAAAGTTTGATTTAACTGCAAGAAATATGATAAACAATATATGTGGGTCAAAATTAATGCAAAAGAAGGTCTCAAGTCACATCTCCCTGTACAATTTAGACTATAATAGGCCACTTTGATCATCTACTAGCTGCAGTTTCACTTTTTTTTCCAATAAAGCATTCAATTGATTATCGTAAACGTAGTAAAACAGATGACATAAAAACAAAGTGTAGCCACAGCACCTCATACTCAATTCACCCAATTGCCTGTCTGCTATCTCAAGGTGCACGTCGATAAAAAATAAAAGCAGCTCAGAAGGCAACCGTCCAGAGATTATTTTTTTCATAACCTCTCACACTAACAGAGTAAGATTGTTCAGAGTTAGATAGCTGGCATTGCATTCTTCTCAAGAGGAAGTGGCTCTTTTCTCTGCACTCCCAGACCTGGTATGCAAGGAAATCAATGCACTGCCCTCATAAAAGCCCTCACTTCCTGTCTATACAGGAAACAGTCACTCACTTGCTTGCTCCTGATATCCTGCAGGTTTCAGTCTGTCTGTGAAATTGTTCTGCCAATCAAAACATGTTTATCAATGAAAAGAATGTAGGTCTTATCAGTACGTCATTTGTTGTCTGAGAGCGAGTGCTGAGATTGCATCGTGTTTTGCGATGAATGTTGTGCAAGGCAATGAAACCAATGATACATAAACTGTCCAGTTACACACATGCCAGTCCATAAGGGCTGGGCTGGTTGCAAAACATGGCCGGACTGGGTGTGCACAAAGTTCAAATCAAATATCTTTTTCCTTTTCTACAGTTTCTGTTTGGCCTTTCCTCCTTTCATACTGTGGTCTTCAGTAGACCTAAACCTTCTTTTTGTATTGCTGAAAAAATGTTTTTTTCATCTGTCCATTTTTCCCAGCAAGACTCCAGCGAGACAGAGTCTCATGTTACCAGGAGCAGAAAAGATATTAGCTGACGTAAAAAGAAATGGAGCGTTACCAATAAAGTCTACTTCTGCCTTCTGCAAACAATCAGCACCTGGGCTTGAGTTTGAAGGTCTGCATTAAACCAAAAATTACACAGTTAAGACAGAAAGACAGAATCCTCTGTTGCGGGAATGATTTTTTTACCGCCCAACTTCATTAATCTCTGAAAATTTTCTATATTATATCCAGCCCACCGGCTCCCACGCCACAGGTGCTAATCCAACGATGGTTACAAACCAGGATGCCTGTCAGTTCGGCTTCCTTCTCAGGTGAAATATGCCCCCCTCCCACCGAATCAATTATCCCCTCCTCCTTCTCAGCTGCTGAGCTTTATTTATAGGCTGAACCTGGAGCCTGGGATTATGGCAACATTTGACCCCCTCCTCCACCTTCGACCCTCCAATACGACCTTGTATGCCATTAAACTGCCTCTCTCCTCCTATTACCCAATCTGATGGCTCACTTAAGAGGGGGGATCCAGGGTAATATGAGAACAAGATGGCTGATCTACCTGCTATAATAGCAGCTGGGGAAAATAGCCACCAATTAGTAAAGAGAGAGGGGTCGGAGAACATCAACAGGTCTTGGGTGCCAACGCAGGTATCATTTTACATCACTGAAGTTTGCCACCCAGTGGAACCTCGTGCAACACGTTTTATGAAAAAGATCACTTAAACGCAAAAAACAATACGTAGCCTAAGGTAAGGTCAGATTCACTTTTATACATTTAAACAAATAGATATCTACTTTCCCATCAATCAAAACATAAAGAACATTTCCAAATGAAAAAAAAAAAAGTTCAGCCATTAAATTAAATAAATTACATGTTGGGATTAGAGCTCCATAGGGCCCATTCGTTTCATCAGAAAGTCCAAAGAATCAGAACTCTAGAGTATTTAGTACTGTTTAGTTGAGAAGAGTCTCTCTTTGTGCTAACTCTTTAAAGACATGACAGAAACACATTGAAGAAGAGCAGAAACCCCCGGGAATAAGGAGACAGCCTCAGCCACAGCCAACACCCCACCTGGCCTTGGCATGTTTATTATTACCATTATCCAGTGGTAATGGGGAGAAGTTGAAACAAACACTGGTGCACCTGTTAATTCCACCCCTGGGGAAGCGGGCCCACAATCGCTCCAGCTATTTCCTGTGGCCTTAGGGAGGTTGCGGGATGGGCAAGCAGAACCAGATGATGGCCTGTTTGGAGGTTGTGTCTCCGAGTTTCAGTGGCCATTGGGGCGATAGAGTCGGGGAGGGGGGTAAAGGTCAGGGGGAGGGGGGTAAAGGTCAGGGTGAGGGTGCAGCGCCACACCCAGTAGGACAAGAGAAGGCTGGGAAGGGGGAGTGGAGGGGAGGACCTGAACCCTTCATGTGAATCTGTTCCAGACCCACAGTTAAATGACAGTATATCGAATCCAGACACGAGGAGCTGTGAGCGAATGTATCTTTTACTGTATATGTATTAAATTATGGACCTCACAGCCTCATTAATTTTCTGTGATTATAGCTGTCATTCTGGTCTTGGCAATGATCAGAGGAAGCTGCTGCCAGTTGGTGCTGAAAGTTTGATGACAGAATTATGCAGTATGGAATTAAAAAGATTCAAACTGTTTGCCCTCTGATCCAGTTTCTGCCCATTTTTCTCATTAGCACGATTTTAAACATTTGGAAATGCAGCTGTCATCATCACGTTTCAACATCAGAAACAGTCATTCAAAAGCTGTTGGGAAATAGCAAACAAATCGTGCCATGACTGAGAGGGTATTATTTTATTATGCAACGGGATGATTAATTCTGTTTCACAAGGAAGCCAGCGAAAGTTCACACAACTCTTACGTTTGAGCTCGAAATGTCCAAAGTTTAGAATTCGTTATGCCAAGACCATCCATCATCAGATTCGAATAAAGTATTTTTCCTCAATTTATTTACTTTTTCCAGCACAAATTACAACTCAAATTATCAAGGCAAACTGTTTTTTTGTATTGACATTCATCAATTTTCTACAATAAAGACAAAGAATTTGTAATCCTGCAGGATTTGAAGGATTACTGGCAATGCAACTCTGAATTATCATAACTTGTACTTTGCATTTACTAAAACTGAGAATTCATCCCAGCACTTTCTACTGCGTATAGCAACTCTCTATGTGTTGCTTGTGACTTTTGCTTAGCAACGCCAACATTTTCCCAGGGCTTTGAAACTAAAGGCCAATTCATGGTTTCCACATCCATGAACAGCTGTGGACTTGCACACGCTTCTATGGATACTCTACGCATGTGGACACATTCCACACATGTGCGGCTCATTTGCTTAACAACAAGGCTGAAAAACAAACAATGCAAGCAACCTCTTTTACAGAATATTCCAAACTTGCAGGATACAAGAAATACATACATGCATACAATTAGTGTCCAGTTTTCTATTCAAGCCAGCATGCAGGAGGTATGATTAATGCGCAGACAGGCCGAGCACTCTGAGATCGGGCTGCATTCTTGAGACCAAAGACACAGAGATAACACTTTATAAAAACAAACAAAAAGTCATTCATAAACTATAAATTCAAAGTAAATGCTAAATTAATATTAACGTCCTATTATGATTCATCTTTTTTATCCTATTAGCTTATGTAAACCAACATGTCATGAATGGATTTTATTCAATATCATTTACTACAAGTTTTAATTTTCATACATAACATTTTATATAGCATGTTGGCATTTCAGAGACAGTCACAAGGTGATACTGGCCCCGAATCCAAACTATTCCCAAACTAGTCATATTATAATGAACTAAGTACCCTTGAAAGTATATTTTGAATGTGCAGAGGCACACTTTTCCTAAATCCTGAAAGTATTTTCTTTTTCTAAAAGTATTTTTTAGTGCCCAAACCTAACCAAAGAGCCGGTGAAAGCAAAAGTTTACACGGAGTGACAGTAAAAATAAACAGTGAGAGAAATCGGACATTTTTATGTGCAATAAAAATGTTGATTTGAACATCACTGTACCACAGCCACTTAATGTTTAGAAATTTGATACAGTGCATAGTGTTTGTTATAAACATTTGATGCAACTTTCAGAAAACAATTTGATGAGGTTTATGGTGGGTGGGTGCATCAGTGCATCATGCATCAATAAATAACATTAACTTAAGTTTAATCTTCAGGTTACCGTGTATTTACAATGGCTATCCGGTCTTTAAGTCTGACGCCCAAACTCCGCTGCAGGTCGCTAAGTCAAACGATCACTGTAGCATTACTGAGAATTGGTGTAACAATTAAGTTTAACATCCAGGCATCCATGAAAACAGAATTTATGAAATTTAACAGTTAGAAGTTAGCAGGGAGCTAGCTCGCTATATTCCATTTAAATATAATATACCATGTTCTGACTGGGAGATTTCTGAAACAAATTCAGATGTACAGCTCTGCTGTGCTCCAACATAAATGAAGACATGAAACAAAATAGCAGTGACGTTTGTGGGGTTACTGAAGTTAGCTGTTAAGCATTTTTCACCGCCATCTTAGTTGCAAAAAAAATCAAAATGTGATGAAGAAGAGTGGGTCAGACTGTGAAACAACTTGCTCACTGGCTAAGAACTTGTCAAGTCCTTAGCCAATGAATGAGCAGCAAATACTCCTCTTTGAAACCGAGATGAGCAAGATTTACAAAACAGATTCAAGTTTTTACTAAACATGACCCAAAATGAGTAGGAAACTAATCAGGTTAGTTCAGAAAGACATTCCCAATCATTTCTATGAGATCAGAAATCTGTTTGCAACCACAACTATCACCATCTGGTGGCCTTCAGATACAAGGCAGGTTTAAGGAACTTCCGCATTAGCTTCCTTTTTTCCAACTAGGAAAATACATCCATCTTTTGTACTGAATACGACTATATTACAGTTTTTCAAGCATCTTATTCTTCACAATGTTATCTTCAAAACAAAACGCACTGATGTCATAATGTGAATAACAGCTGACAGATATATTTAACAGCGTTTAGTCTCTCAACAGACTCTTGTTAAACAAATGATACAGTTTATGTGACACGGACATACGTGGGGTCTGCAATGAGGGAAACCACTGATTGTTCTTGACTTGATGAACACTCAGTCAATGAAATTAAGAGGAAAGTCACTACAATAACCTCCTACAATATGTTGGCCTTAACTTTGGACACCGCTTACTTCAGGGTCCTCAGGCTTGGAACAGAAGTAAAACCTTTGGCCTACACTGATATCCACTCTCCTTCAGCCCACCCGCCTGCTCCCCTTTGGTGTGAAAACATGATTCCTTCACTCTCATCATCCTCCACCCCCTTCCCCTCCTTCTTTTCTCTTAGTCTTCCTGCTGTTCTGAGCTGAAGGGAATTAGAAAGCATAACAGCCAAGAGGTCCACTATCATGGAACACCCAGGTCGCTCTCTTCTTCCCTCCCCTTTCCTCTGTTCCACGTCCTTGGAGCTTCCTGCTCACACAGCAGGCCCTTTCTTTTCCCAGGCCCATGTTTCAGGAGAAGCCAGTTCACCAGTGCACTACACCGGTGTAGCTGTGACATAAGTGAAGGTTTCTGAGCTGATGGGGACACAGCTATTGGTCAAATTGAGCATGGCAGCACTAAATCCATGACTGTGAATAGGAAATGTTGATAAACAAAGTTTTTCAAAAAAACAAAAAAAAAACAGGTAGAAGGCAAAAATGGAGTGCGAGAAGAAGGATTTATTTTATTTAGGATTTTAGGATTTAGAAGTGACTTTTACAGCAATTCCTGGCGTGTTTCTCTTTCAGAATTTGGACTTAAGTACAGTTTAAAGTCTCAATTTTAGCCTTTAGGCCGCTACCTTGTTTCTTTTGAAGCCAAGATGCGCAACTTTTACTTTGAAAGCAAATTGTCTCCTTTTCTTGTTTGTGTCACACTTTTCACAGTTTCACTACATTTTGGAGAGTCATTAGCTACTTACTCAGTTACTTACATTCGGACGCAGTAATATGCTAGTGATAAAGAAATCACAAGGAGGTTATGCCAGTCAGTTGGAGAATACACATTTCCCACTCACGACCAGCGGTTGCCACTGGGGCTCCATTCACTGAATCCTACATGGGCAACATAATTATCATACATCCAAAATGTCAGACAAGTTAACATTATGTGGTTAGTGATCTCAGAAAAACATTTTTACTAATAACAGATGTTAGCTGGCGCTTAAGAGTATAGCGTGCATTGAACTAAAAAAAGGTTGATGAGACACAAATGTGGCTATCCTGCACAGTTATGTTGCACTATTCCATAAAATGTATGTCATGTATGTTACACAACTGAGAGAACAAAATATTTACTGTATACCTGCACATCAGTATAACAATAATAAAGTTGTACTAGGACGCATGCTAGCATTAGCTAATATTAGCGTTAAGAAAGACAGTTCTGTATCAGAGTTTAAAACTTACAGCCAGATGATCCTTCCACAAATTGAATTCCTGATGTTTCCCCAAGTTTTTCCTTGGCCACACAAGCTCATTAGATAAACCTTCTTTTCTCTGACTAATGTTAGTTTACACTGGCTTTACTAAGCTAATCAGCAAATTGCTTGATACACAACTTAGCTCATTAGCTAACCTTGGCTTACTTGTTTGGTAGCCTTAGCCCTAGCAAAATGCTAGGTTATCTGAGGCAACAATAGTGTTTGACATGTTGTCTTTAAGTTATCTTTGTGTTAGAGTCTCTGCTGTGCTGGAACAAACCAAAAGAGAAAACCGACTAACAGTAAATAATAAGTAAATAAACATGAACTTAACAGGCAAAATATAAATAAATAAAAACCTACGCATCACCGAGGACTACTTGAGCATGCTGAAGGAGGAGGACCTTGAAGAAGTCCCTCAGAACTCAGTGGATGAGTGTGCAAGGAATCTCATTAAGTTGTTTATCAACTCATCGGTGTGGGAGAAGGGGCCACTGTGAGCCACTGGGCCCTGTGACAGAGCTGCTGTCATGGGCTCTCTGTCTGTCAGTGAGTGTGGGGTCCCAACACTGACAGAAAGGTTGGAGAGGAGGGTGCACTGACAGACGGGATAGAGAGAAAGCAGCAGGCGAAACAGTCCATATGGATATGCAGACAATAAAAAGGACAGGCTGAAGAAGAGAGCTCAGAGAATAAGCCAGAGACAAATTAGGAAAAGAGAGAATGGTATGTTGTTTTATTTAAGGAGGAGGGCAGCAGATGATTTAGAGGAGCTGTTAGCATCCCTCGAAACTTGATCTGCCCAGACGAGCACAAATCAGTGCACAGTGGGCCGCTGCCATCACCGCAATGAATTACACCTCCGCTGTCAGATCCATAAAGTGTACTGAAGCTGATATTCTACAATTAGTTAAAGTTCATTCCATCCAATTTCCATTTCTGGATCTTCAACTTTATTCATTTTACTTGTTAGCAAGTGGCTTTAAGATGACTAGGATCTCTTTTTTCTCCCACCTGTTGAAGAAACTCTTCTTCGACCCGATCTCTTTTAACATGTTGCATCAGATTCCATGACCCTTCATCTCCTGCTGAGTGTGTTTAGTGTGTGGGAATGTAGAAAGGTTAGTCAGTGGACTGTCCTGAGAAACATTATTCTTAAAAGGTGGATACCAGCTCCACGACCCTGGCACAAACTTCACTGCTATGCTGATTACCAGCACTGATTTATGACTTCAACCCCGAGCCAGAAGTCTTGCTGGTAACATCACTCACACACACTGACAGACACACGCACACCTGTCCCTCTCCGGCTGTGAAAAAATTACTTTTACAAATGGTCTCATTCTCTCACAGCCACTCTTAGATGTGTGTGTGGAACTCCTCTTTCCATCTGGCTCTTTCACAGGGAGTTGCCAAGCAGTACTTCATATGCAAAGTTAATGAAACCGGTCTAACCATTTGATATGGGAGACTGACTATGGTAATTTACAGTATGCTGGCAGCTGATCAGTTAGTGGGAGGATAAGGTATATTAGCTGGAAGATGAATGACTTCTTTTTTTTAAAGCCTGACACAAGCTTTTGAAGCACATTGTAAAGACATGGTGAAGTTGCAAGTTATTACATTTTGAATTCAATTCAATTCAATTCAATTTTATTTATATAGCGCCAAATCACAACAAATGTCGCCTCAAGGCGCTTCATAGATACAGAGAAAAGCCCAACAATCATATGACCCCTATGAGCAAGCACTTTGGCGACAGTGGGAAGGAAAAACTCCCTTTTAACAGGAAGAAACCTCCGGCAGAACCAGGCTCAGGGAGGGGCGGCCATCTGCTGCGACCGGAATGTAGGTAGGTTTTTGTTAAACATCAAGGAATGAATTCTGCGTCACTCTAAAACACAAGCAAAACACATAAACCAGGAATGAATGAATTTAAGATCTACCTACACTGAGTCACTACTCATAAAAAATTAAAAGTAAGCAGAGAATGTCAGACATTAAAGAAACTTTTCTTTGCATGTGTTTTTGACTTGACTGGAAATTAGATTTTTAATCTCAACGAGACCATTTTCAGATATACTGATATCAGGCAAAAAGGCTGATATCAACTCATACCAATTTTTGGTCAGTATCTCAGTGCATTACCCTTACAATTCCATCCATCCATTGATCCTCTTGCACTTTGGATAAGAAGAAAGATGCATACGCTCTAGCCCTCCAGATCATGTCATGGCTGTCATAGGGCAGAGTATACATCAATAGTCTAGTTCAAGGTTAACACAGAGCCACACACCTGACAACCACCAATTGCGAGGGAAAAAAATGTGCATTACCTGACTAGTTGTCCAAAGCTCTCAATCACACAGAGAGCGGGGCACCAAAAACCTCTCCATTGCTTTTTAGTTTTGCCTTACCAGTTAAACAATACATTTCACAAAGCATAACTTTGACTTTGAAGGCAAATGGGAAATGTTTCCATTTCTTGCTTTGTGTTAGATTTTCAAACAATCTGTGGGTGACCTCAACAGTTTGCTAGCACCTGAAGCAATCTCAATGCAGCGCATCACTGTATGCCTTTTTGCAACCAGTTGTACCAACAAATGATGCTACAGGGAACCTAGTGTGTTAAATTGCAAGTTTCATTTTGTAAACAGTTAGCAGTGACAACACTATGATCACTATTTTGGACATACAACTGTATAAAGTACAAACATGTTTGAGGTACTGACTAATGTGAATTATCTTTTTTTAAATCTTTTTTAACATAGACTCACGCTTAGCCGCCCTCCTCTGTGAAACGAGGAGTCACCCAAACAGACCGCTGTCCCTTTAAAAATGTGAGTGTGACCTTTAACCTTGGAGTTTGATGGGGTGGGGTGTCACAGCAACTAACGCTCCTTTTGAAGCCAGGATTTCACGCTGAGGATAAAGTCAGCACATGCAACACCAAATGGTAGCCACGGTGGCCTTTCAGGCTATCGACACGTCTTCACCTTAGACAGGAGGACGGACAGAAGACTGCAGAGCAGTTGAAGAGACAGTAAAGACAGGAGGGGGAGGAGGAGAGGTTATGTGTCCACCATCATCAAATGCTTTTACAGCAAATAACAGAGATGACAAATGGTGGCTTCTGCTACACGTGCATGCTAGCACGGATCTGGATCTGTGAATTCACATGGGAGCAACAAACACATCGGACATACTTCAAGAGTGTGTCATACGTGAGACCGAAAACCACAAATATCCGGTTACGCAGTAAAATTCACTGTAAAATACAATGTCTATATAGTTAGTCCTCATAGTCTTCAACAAATAAGAAGAGAATGAAAACGTGCCACATGACAGATATCACAGATAGGGCGTAATCACTATAACTGCATTTTTGCCTGTTATATTCATCATTGTAGATTAAGCAAATATTAACTAATGAAATCTCACCAAATCTCACTTAATGAAATCTCACATTTCAGGCTTACTTGGCATCTTTCACATGTACAAAGTCATTGGAAAGAAGCAATCTCAGGATAAGAATGTAAAAAGACAGCATCACACTATCTACTCAATCTACTTTCAATGAATGGTGGAGCAGTCTGTGTTTCTATTGGTCAACCTCAAACAAATCATAACCGAAGACAAAAAAAAAGAAAAGAAAAAAAAGTGAGGTCTTCCAGATGAAGCATCAATTATCCCATTCTAGGAATAAAACAACTTCATTTGTTTGTTAAGCCAATTAACACTGACCTATAAATCATTAAAGCATAAAAAAGGCAGCTAACTGAAGGGAGGACTTGTCTACATGTGAAAGACAATGAATAAATTTTATGTTGTATTTTCGGCCTTTTGGAAGCCTGTTACAAAAAAGCACATCATTTCTTTCTATTCCTTTAGTTCATAGGTGTCAAACTCTGGCCCGTGGGCCAAATTTCACCCGCAGCCTAATTACATTTGGCCCGCGAAGCCATACCAAATTATTATTAGAGCTGGCCTACTGGTATTATACAGCTAATATATATATATATTTTAGTAATAAGCTTTGCTAGTTCCATATTCAGTATTTGAATGTATTTGCATTGTGATTTCCAAATAGACATTAACCCCAAATTTGCCATATCTCAGCATAATGTGCAGTGACCCATAAAAAGTTTGAGGAAACTGGACCAAGCGAAGCAGCAGGCCTAAAAGAAATTACAGGAGATGAACAGTATCTGAAAGTCGTGTCCTTAAGAAATAAGAAAAAATTCCAGCAAAGACCTGAAACATGTCCTCAGAAATGCATTTGGGCCTTCAGTTGACCCACCTACTGTTGACTGATAATTCATCCGAAATGGTGTCAGTGGGTGTTAAGGAGACATTCTTAACCATGATATAATTGCAAGATTTATTGTTATTTTTGTAAATGGAGTGTTTACTGAACCTTCTGACAATAAAAAAAAAAAACAACTAAATATTAATTTGCATACACATGAGTTTTAATTTGACTGATCCCACATTTTTCTTCAGTTTAATGCCTAAACATATATTACGCAATTTCTTTAGGTTTGTCAGGGACAAAAAATTCACAGCGATGACGCAGAAGTCTCAAAAACTCAATAATCAAGTATGATACACTAGGTGTTAAGGGGTTAAAGAAGGAAATGGGGGGGAAAGCTGAGGTATGCCAAACAGCAAAAGAACTGGGCTGAAAATCAATGGCAGCAGGTCTTTGTGGAGTGATGAATCCAAATTCAAGTGTGGGATCATCCTGACAGAGAGCAGATCATAAAGCAGCCAGCATCCAAAGAAGAGGCTTGAATATCCTACAAGAACCTGGAGAACTACTCCTGAAGACTGCTTAAAGAAATTCCAAGAAAGCTTTCCTAAGAGAGATCAGGCTGCGTTGAAGAATAAAGTTGGTCGTATGAATTATCCACTTTCAAGGTCTTTAATATTCACATTTTCCTAGCAAAATATAAAATAGGGTGTGGCTCAAGGCTTTTTTTTTTTTACAGTATGTTACATTAATTTAATAATGATTTGTCAACATTAGGTAGGCTATTATTACATTATTATAGAATTTCTTTCCACTTTCCTGAGGAGTGGCCTGAATACAGAAAACAAGTAGATAAGTGTCTGCTGGGTATGTGAAGTCCTAAAAAAGGACCATCGTGGCTGTTTGTGCGCTCTCAGGTAATTGTTGAATGTGTGTGTCGACATGTTCTGCTGCAGGCAGCTTGTCATCAGCAAAGTGGAGTGTAGCAGAGTAGACAGAGAGGTGCTAATACTTGGACAGACAGACACAAGACTCCTAGTAAAAGATAGGGTGCAAACCCGTCACAATTCACTGCTCTACTTTCAGCACTCTAGGATTCTGCTGGAGGCTTCTAACACGCCACTCATCGCTGCTCTACACTGCAACAGGCACAAATGCAGTGACGAGTATTTTTATTGCACGAGGTCAGTGACAAAGGCTGCGTGTGCCTCCCTCTTTTCCTCACACACGCATACACACCTGTCTTCACCTAAACAGCCTGTGTGTCCTTCCGAGTCTGTATTTAAATAGAAGATACTCGTGTTTCACAAACAAAAAAGAAGCAACAGGTTGGATAGTGTGTAGGGAGGAGGTCAGAAGGTCAACTCTCAACGCCCACATCGCACTTAAATAATGGAAAGTCCCATCTTACCTGATGATGGACGGGAGACGTAGGGAGGACGGACAGCAGGAGACAGAAAAAGAAAAAGTGACCATCAGCATTCACGAATGAATCTCCTACATTTCATACAAAACTATACAAAGATGAATAAAATGTGTAATGTAGGAGAAAGGAATTTAACTGTGAGTGCTTGGTGGATTAATTAGAAATCAGCTTATTTCATCAATAGGTCAACAGTAAAGGAAACACAAATGAAGCTAATGCAGTCTTATACTGTGACGCGACTCTAAAACCATCACTTATAAGCGATAATAACACTATAATACAGTACAGCTACATAGCACTGCTACGGCTGAATCAACGAAGTTTTAATATAGTTCCAACAAAAGCTGAAAACTGTCATAAACATACTGTAGGATTTACTACTGGGTTTTTATACTTCACTGGACGCATTTTACTTAGATGTTTCTAATAAATAGAGAAATTGAGTGACATGTGTGTCTCACCCTCCTGGTGAGACCTGGAGGTACTGCAGTTGAGCAGAAAGACTAATTTTGAATAAATTTTAAAAAATAAATCTGTTTGAGGTGAAGAGGTGGTTGTCCGAAAAGCAGTCTATAGACAATCAACAGGGCAATGAAACCACAAAAGGGAACTACATAATCTTAGTTTTGCGTGTCGATCAGAGTTGGGCTTTTTCAGATTTGGTAACACCTGGTGTACTGTAGAAACCTTATTTAAAGCTCTTTGGAAATGCCCAGTGTCGGCTTTTAAAATATGAAGAAAAAAAGGCTGACTCAAGATTTTACTTTTGTTTGATAAGTTTTCATTTACTTTAAGCATAAAAGTCTTCACATGCACTGAAACCCTTACAGTAGAAAGACTATTATAACCATGCACCATGCTGCAAAACATTTGATATTTTGCTCTGACTGTCTGTACTGTAAAATGAGCTGAGCAGAGGAATGCTAACAGACAGCGGGATTATGAATAATGTCACTGTTTGTCACATGGTAAAGTGAGCAATTCAAAAAGTGAAAGGCTAAATGGCAGCACACGTTTCAGTCAGCGTGATGTCAGTGACAAAAACAGCTTGCACACAGACAGAATCACATAGCTTCATGTCAGTAATCTCTGTCAACTCGGTCTCAAGCAGGCTAGTTCCACCTCATTGGCTGTGATTTATTGTCTACCATTGCTTTCCCATGATTCTCAGCGTGGCTGACTCCAGTTAGGCATTTTGGGAGATGACTCTGGCAGTGCTTCTCACCGGAGCCGCGACCTCTCCTTCCATCCCTCACTGCCCGCCACCCTTTAACCTTTCCACTCTGGCCTTGGTGGTTTCAGGATGGGCTGGCAGGACACGGGTGAGGAGGCCACGGTGATGAGTTATGGTCCTAGCCGGGACGTGGTCAACATGCCAAGATTTCTCATGCAGACTGAGAAGCATGGCAATTACAATTATAGCCAATAATTGAAGTCTAATGAAGATGGATGGGGTCAGCGGAGAATGCGGCGAGGTCACATCATTGAGCAAATTCTCAACATTTATTTCAGAGCATAGCATGCTAATAGTTGAGCGAGAGCAGGTGAATGGGACTAAATAGAGGAAGCCTATCCTGCATCTGTGCAGCAGTCAGCAAGTGCCAACAAAGAATATGTGGAGCACAAACACAGAGTTTACACATTTTTCACAGATGGCGAGGGAAAAGAGAAGCTAATTAGGATCATTAGGCTGCAATTAATGATTCATTTTCTAGTGCAATATATGCGATTTGGACTCTTTAGTCCATCTTATTTCCTTATTACCTTATTTCCATCTTATTTCCTTCCAACTCACCCATCTTGATTACCTCTGTATGTCTTCGTGAAGTCTACTCCAGTGCCGTGATAAGGTACATAGAGTAGATTAGGGCAGTATAAACGATGGCTATGGGTTTGAAAACTGAAGCCAACTTGGAATTGCTTTAGGCCTGCATTGTTTAGAATAGCCAACAGGGGGGTGACTCCTCTGGTAATAAAAAGAGAACCCAAGTCTGTGGGGAAATGTTCTGCTCACATAATTTATGATATCAATAAACACTTTCTTGGTGGCTTTATGGGCTGAGTTGTTAGTTTCAAGTCTTACTGAATCTAACAAAGTTCATTTTGTAATTTATGGTCCCAGTTAGAGTCAAATAGGACGATCAAACAGCACATGCTTTAAAGTGGCCCAACTTTGTGATTTCTGCACCATTTGAGTTTGCAGCGTCCCTGTGCTTCACAGGCAGATCGCTACCTCACCCATGATGTCCTTTTTGAAACACCAAGATGGCAAGAGCAAACACTCAGTACTTCACAAAATAACAGTTCTATCTTGGTTTGATTCCCAACTGGCTCTTTGCTGAGCAGCCCCGACCCTCCGTCCCTTTAAGTTACTTTCAGTGGTTGTGGAAGATCTTTGGACTGATGGTGGTTTGAAAATCCTTAACAATGGACGTCAAAGTATTATTCAGACATAGACCTCACTAGAACTGGCAGTACTTTTTAAAACTCACTGTTGTATAACTTAGAAAAAAATTAAATCAAGTACTGAAACTCAAACTGAGAAATTCTAATTTCCAACATGTGGCAATGGAGCCAATCAAGAAGGGTGAGTTGGAAGGAAATAAAGATGGACTAAAAAGTCCGAAAAGAATCATATATATTGCACTTGAAAATGAATCATTAATTTCAGCCTAATGATCCTAATTAGCTTCTCTTTTCTCTTGCCAAAACAGGAAAAAATAACCCCACAAACATTTCTCTCTTTTGTGTTTTTAGTGAATGGCTTTAGATGGGAGCATTTTACCCCAATTATTACAGATAAAAACTTTTCCTTCACAGTATCTTTTCCTCTCAAAGTTTAATATTGAGAACATATACATAGTCATTTATTTTAAAATAAATGAATGGCAGCAATTAGTGTAGCAAACTCAACTGCCAACAAGATCTCTGTTCAGACCAGCTTAGTTGGGGTCGTTCTATGTGGATTATGTATTTTCTCCTGGTGCTTTTACAGTTTAAACTGACCATAAGTATAAGAATCGTCACTGTCTGTGTCCTATCAAAGTAGAACGGTGCCTCTAATCTAATGTCATTGTGACTGTCTAAATAACAAGTCAATCTAAAGATAAGCAGGTGTAGACGAGTGTCTACGGCATAACCAGGCATAACCAGGCTCGGGGAGGGGCAGCCATCTGTTGCGATTTCTTGGAGGTAAGGGGAAGGTGAAAGACAAAGACACGCTGTGGAATTAAATGCAGAGTGGTGTATAAACATCCATCCATCCATCCTCTTCCACTTATCCTTAATGAGGCTGGAGCCTATCCAAGCTACCACAGTGCGAAAAGTAGGATACACCTTGGACAGGTCGCCAGTCTGTCAATGGCTAACATTCACACTCGTATTTTGCTGCTTTGTCAGAGTCACAGCTCTGCCAACTGCAAGCAGCTACGTTAAGTTTGTTTAACCACATGAGAGGGGCATTGCACTACCTAATCACCGCTGACTATAAACCAGGCCAAAACCCTTTTCACAACTGAGGAAAGTAGGAAAACAGACGAGAACAAGATGGATAACATGTTCATGTACTTTAGCCTGCTCATGGTGAGCAACATGAAACACAATATTCCAGAAATGTATCCATAATCTCTATTTAATCAGACATAATCTCTTTATATCTCAGAGTAATGCCTAGTAATATGAACAATGGGCAAGTCTTGAAGTCTCTCCCCTGTGAGTAAATATACAACAACCTGGTTCTCATACTTGACCCATCTGAACACACTAACAGTCAAACATAGAACCATCTGTGGATCTTTAGATGCCCCATTGGCTTCCTGTGAGTGTGTGTGTTAGCCGCAGTAATCTTCAGCCATGCCCTGCCCAGAGGAAGGAGTGGAGTGGGCGGGTTGGGAATAAAACAGCGTCAAGAGGATCTGGTTCAGTCTGAAACCACTGGTGGTCTCACAGAAAGTTCATTACAGACAACCGTGTACACACACACTTAGAACTACCGTTTAATCTGTTTGTACTTAAATTCAAGATAAAACGACCCAAAGTTTGGATAAACAAAATGTACAGACTTGTGCACTCAGTCCGAACTGAACCTGAACCCAGCTCAGTGTCTGTTTAAACCAAACGTTCCAAGCTAATGCGAACAAATATCTACTGAGCTGCCCAGAGGTTTCCTCATATCCTGCCCTAGCCCACACACACACACACACATACATACACAATATTCCCCACCCCAAGAAGGGGCCCCATGGCTACTGTAACGTTGTGTAAAACCATTCCTGTAACCGTTGTGAGAGCCAGTCAAATCCCTCCATTAACAATGCCTTTTGTTTCTGTGTCCAGGGTGTATTTTTAAAAATGGTGTCGAGGCTTGTATTTTGGTGGCACCATAAGCCCCCAGCTTTCCCTCCCCACTAAAAACTCTGGGCGTACCTCAGCGTGACTTTGCCAAAGCTCGTACGACTGCTTGGTAAAACATTCCAAAATGCAGTCTGAGTAACTCGCCAGCGCGTTTTTGTTAAATGCTGCCAGCATGTTTCTCCGACAGTGACCCACTGTGTTAAACATGCCACAGCCTGCCAGGGGTCACTTTCCATTTGGCTTCAGTGCCCTGAGCCTTAAACTGAGAAAGACGTGGAGAGAGTGAAAGAGAGAGGAGATGCAGGCAGACAAAGCGGCCGTACAGGCATCTGCTGCCGTTTAAGCGGGAAACACCCTTCCTCTTTGACAAACACACGAACGCCTCACACTTTTCCCCTAATCAATAATTCATCAGTGACCTCATATGAATATATACAAGCTCTGAAAATTTAATAAGCCCAACTTTGTCAAGCTCTGCCAAACAGATGTCACGCATCAACAGTTTGTACACAACGTTTTCAAATCCTATTATAAACGCTGCGCCGTTAATTCAAAGAAGATACGACAATGGAGCAGTCCAGGTTGTCAGTAGCCAGACACTAACTGCTACGACTGTTTACAAAAGCTAATTCTCATGTCAAACCGAGTTTGTTCACACAGCTCCCGTCTGCTTTACTGCCTCTGTCGTCCACTGGCAGTGCTAGTTGTTTTGAGCACAGCAGGACATCAATAACAACTTGTTCACTGAGGCCCGATTTCAGTTGCTTCAGCTTTGGACTGACGTCTGTGAATGAAACCAGAGGGGACAGAAACTCTGCTCTGTGGTCTGAGAATGTCAGGACATGCGATGAGAACGTCAGAAGAAAACAGCGGACTGGAAACTGCTCATTTTAGGCTCCGTAGAGAGTGAGACAATACCAGCTCAGACTGAAGGAGAGGGAGAGAGTGAGAGGCTGACAGGGCTAAAGAATGATAAATAGCTTTCCATACACGGCGCGTACATTTTCCGAAGGCTATAAACAGACATGGAGGTGAATTGGACTTGCTTTCAAATATCTGAGTTGAATGTGTGCTAAGCCCTAAAGCCGGACACAGCAGTAAATATGTCAGGTAATTACAGCATAACACATCTCAGTTTTAAGAATTATTAGGCAACATGGCAAAAAGAGCCACTTTATGTAGCAGAAAAATGGAACTGAACGCACCTGTAATAACAGTAATAACTAAATTAAAAATAAGACAAACCAAGTTAAAGCAGAAACATTACCTTCAAACTGATGATGGTAACACTGGGACCTAATGCAGGTAGTGACTTACTTCATATAACCAAGAGGTTACACATTAGATGTTTTTGTACTTACAGTGTATCTGAGCTATCTCTGCAACTACACAGCAATTCAATCATGCTGGCAAGTGATGGCAGACAATAAACATACTGATGGCCATCAGTGCTGCCCCTCAGCATCCTTGTAGATACAGCAGTGGTATAAATGTGAAATTACTAGGTCACTTCCCTTGCCTCCACAAGATTTCCAGGAAACTTGACTGTGACCTCTGACCTTGAGGTTGAAACAGTTTTAGTAGATGCCCCAGTGGTGTGTCCCCTCTTTCTTTGGTTCACATGGGTGTCCAAGTTCCACTCCTACTCTTGAATTAAATATGGCCCATCTGTGCTTTCTTTCTTTCTTTCTTGTGCACCTCTGGACTCAAGCTGGTTTGTAGACTAAGGAACTTTGAGAAGCAAGTGAGAGCAGATAAAAACTGTACAAATGCCAGTCCAGCCTATCTAAAAATAGCAGAAACCCCTGACGTGGTCCAGACCTGCACGGGGAGAAAACCTTGAAAGGGAAATGTATTATTTATTATAGGGTATTGTTTGTCTTTTGATTGCAGACTGTAATTATCATTTACGGTCAAAATTCATTTTTGCATTTTGTTGTTAATGAATTCTTGTGACAGCTTTACTAACAGTCTCGTGTTCTTCATGTCTCTTGATTGTGAATGCATCTTAATTGATGTCTTCTCCCCAAGAACTTAAAATCTCATTAGCTACGTCATGATTGTGTGTGTATTCGTAACAGACAGAAAATCCCATACATCTCCACAACTCCACCTTTGTTTCTAACCTACTGAGGCTAAATCAAGTCAGACCCCCCAACGGCAGCACGAACCCACCCTGTTTTACTTCTGCTGCCAATGGGAGATACAAGGAGCAAAAACTCCAGAGCTTAAAGATGAGAGTGTGTGTTTAAGTTTGTGTGTCTGGGTTATGAATAATGTATAAGTGGCAGGTCTGATTGATGTGGGGTATAAGGTTTCCAGCCAGCCGACGGAGGGGCTGTGTGTCCGTGCCCAAACCCCAACGCACTGTGCAGCCGACTTCAAAAGGTGTGGTCTGGACTCGCTCATATACAAACACAAACTCTCTCTCATTCAGTCACTCACAGACACACACTTTTGCTTTTAAACACACACATGCACAGATGAACCGTGAATATGCACGCTCTCTTTTCACACACATTTACACACTTGCACATGCAAATACACTCTCTCTCTCTCACACACGCACAGAGCCTGGACTTCCTGTCCTCTCAAACTGGAACACACAGGGTGTTGTGTGCTAGATGGCTGGTTTGGGATGGGTGGAGGGAGGCCTTGCTTTCCACACCTGTGTTTGCAGCAGTAATTAGGGGCACATGCTATTTTGGGGCGGCAGGAGTCCATGCGCTCACACACACACACAGGCCGTGAAGAACACAGAGAGCGCTCTCAGTGGCGGAGGCATACAGTAAACGTAGGCTGCTGTTTGCTGTGCAGCGGCTCGTGTTTTCACTGGTTGGAGAGTGTGAATGCCAGTGGAAAGCTCTAAATGGCCTGTAAATACAAACAGTCATATTTCCAGTTCCAGGCCATTAAAATACTCATCATGGTCTGCCCACGCAAGCCTTTATGACATGACGGACAGCAGGCGGGGAGGATTTCAAGGATATTAGCTCAGCTAAGATGTTAATAAAAGTCTGCCGCATCTCACATAATACTGGATAAGGCTGGCATTATTTTACCTTCTATTATTATGAAATGCAGTAGTGTAAATAGTCACAGTTGGGCATTACTCGTGGCTTCACGCTACAGAAGCCCATGTCACCCAATTTGTATTTACTAAATGATCAACTGTGTGACGTGAAAGTGAAAAGGTCTCCTGTGACTTTGCACCAGCAGAGAAGAAGTTGAGGTTTGCAGCAAAAGCTTTCTGGCTATTTTTGATAATTCCTTTGGTTTGACTATTTTGGTGAGGTCTCAGTTCTCTAAATGACTTGTGCCAGTCTCCTCAGCAGATAATCACACACCTTTCTTAGCATCTATTCTTCTCAGAACTTCTAAATCCGTATGCTGTGTATTTTCGAATGCTCCGGGCCACGTGGCCTGCACATGGGAAACCAAGCTCCCCACCTCACAGTATGTCACACCAGCCTGAAGCTTAAAATCTCGAGGAATAAAACAAGCATGACAGGCCGTGACAGTCACCAATCTGTGAAGTCTATACTTTGAGGTTGCGCTGGTTTAGAGGGCAACGAGGCAAGCTATTGCGCTGTGAAAAACGAACGTATTTGTGAAGACGGGGAGTAAACACAGGCGGGGAGAAACGTGCTTATTCATTCTCTTTCCTCCTCGCTCCCTCGCAATCTTGTAAACACACGCGCATGGTAATTACAGCTCATTAGAGCACTCGGGGCCTTTCATGTAGCTGCTGAACATGGCCACCGTCTCTCCCCTCTGGCCCACAGACATAAACAAACACTTGAGCTGGCCATTCCCCTGGAGCCATGGAGCCTCCGCTCCACAGTGAAGCGCTAGGGATTCCCCTTTGCAGTGACGCATGTCTCTACCGCTCGCTCCGTACGCCACCCACACCATTTTATTTTTCCTCAACTGCTGCTCTTTTCTTTCTTCTTTGCTCTGTTTTTAAAAATGAGAGATAAGCAAAAAGAGGCGAGAGAGAGAGAGCTGAAATCACAGAAATAAAGAGGAAGGCAGAAGACAGAGCACAGCATGTCTGCCTGCTGTGGGTCTGTGACGGTATAATGAGAGGACTGCAGTGTTTAGTGGGCGGCTCTTTTTATAGTGACTGTCAAGACAAATGTGCAATCATTCAATCTGATTGAGTGCACGCGCACGCACGTACATGTGAGCGCGTCTGACAAGGAGCTGCCTAAGAAACTGAAATACAGCTGTTGAGGAAGCGGATTCCTCGACTGTATTTTAGAGGCTGGCTCTGAACACAACACTCTCCCTCCAATCAACAAATTAGACCTAGGGATGAGGCCAATTAACTAGCTGTTTAAATGTGGCTGTGCTAGTTGGCACCAGAAATGCTAGTCTGTGTTATTCTTATTTCATTAATGCACAATAGCAGTTTAATTTACCAGTCAGTCTACCCCCAGAACAGCTTGAAGAGGTGGCCTGAGCGAGAGAAGTTGAGGCTTCTCTGCTCAGATTCTTGGCAAGTGATGGATGGATGTTGCTGGTTAAAAGATACTTTGATGGCACTGGCTGCTAACCTGCTAACCTGGGATGACATCCCCCAGTCTTAGGGAGAAACCAGTTTAAAGATACGAATAACAGGAACAGGACAAGTAAAAAAGAAATCAGACAGGTGTCACCATAAAATCACATTTTTTAAAAAAGGTGCGGAGCAAAGGTTCAATGAGAGGTGAAGCCAGTTCAAGCCCAGGTCAAATAAGGTGCAAAACCAGTAACTCTAGGGCAAGTTTAGAATGAAAACAAACCACCACTATCACTGGAGGTCACAGACAGGGCCTCCCCTCAGGTCACACTGACACACACACACTCCTATTGCTAGGCTTTCTTAATTAAAAAAGAGATCGTTGGCACCCCCTTAGAAAGTCCCACCTTCTAAAAGCAAATACACAGCTCTCCATCGTGGCTGTTTTAATAAGGATAAAGTTCAATATGAGCAGCGTCGAGTGAAAGCCTCATTGTGGTACACAGAGAGAGGCTCTGAATGCCATGTCAGTTCTCTCCTCATCCATCAGACCAACACCTCTGCACAGCATTTCTTCACCAATTATGTGCTGGTCTGGAACCCTGTTGTACTCGGACACACGTTTCTTTATACAACGTATGTGGTCATTTACACATAGCATGCATGCGTTTGCATATGTGTAGTGCAATATTAACATAATCACAGTATATTTTTTAGTGGCACGGCCCTGGTAGTCAAATTCCCACCATGGAGCATTTATATACATGCTTGCGCATTCCTGCATGATTTTAAGTGTAAAATATCTGTGTGCGGTTCTGCGTGGCGTACGGGGACGTACACTGGTTTAATATCATAGGCTCGTGTGAACGCTGATCTACTTTAGGTCTAATAAAAAACAGACAACATCGGGAGGCCATCTGGCATTGTGTGAGGAGGGAAGACAAGCTTTCAGTGCTGTGACCCAACAAATGTTTCCATTTCATTCTAGCCACCAGGCCTGTTTGAAGTGGAATGACTGGGATGCTGTCTCTGCCACGCTCGATACACTACAGCCAACTCTCAGCGGGCTTGCATCTAAATTCCCCTCCAGCTTCAGTACCTGTGTTGAAAGCTCAGACAGACATACACACCCACAGTAAAAGTTTGGTTAATTTATTTTCCTTCATACATGTATACACATGTATACTGTTATACCGGATATGAGCGCTGTGATGCAAAACTTATTGGCTCTGCGTCCATTGATGAGTGGGGATATCCCTAATACGGTCATTTCAGGCTGTTAATATTCGGCATTCGATGAGAGGAATCAGAAAAAAAATCAGCCTTGCCAGATATAAAGTTCCACATACAAAACTCTGGAGCTCCACTCTTAACACTTTTGTTTAAACCACCCAAAAAGGGGAAAAGCTTTAGCTTTCATGGGTAGGTGTTTATCTTTGCAGTAATGTGGCAACTGAAGAGCATTTTCTAAGACTGGATAATTTGAGCTAATGGTCTCCCAGCATTGGCTTTAATATCTAAAGTAATATGTACTGATATCCTGGAAAAAAACATAAGAATATTAAACTGAAATTTAACACAGAGTACATAAAAACTGTTGAACTTTGACAGTTTCCACTCTCTTAAATCCATGTGCAAAGAAACACGGCATCACACAGAAAGCTGAGAATCAAAGGGGTCAGTCAGTCACAAAAAAACACCACGGAAAGAGTGGGACACAGAGTGGGAGAGCTGTGAGATAAAGAGAAGCACCGAGACTGTGATCGAGCTCTTGCAAAATTTGGCCCGGTTTCGAAAAATCCGGAGCGAGAATCTTCCCACGAGCTGCTCGACTGAGGGCGACGCGCACAGAGCGCGAGCGCGGGAGTGTGAAGGAGAGAGAGAAGAGGTCACACACATTCCAGCCCCAAAGAGTTGGCCAGACTCCTCAGACAATTAAAACAAGATGACCCTCCCACCCCCACTCCCAGCCCTCTAAACATCCCTCTACTCCATCAGGCCTGTCTGCTGGACGAGTGACAGCTTCAATTCACTCCCCACGCTACACCGATACTCCCTAAAATGTCACTACAGAGGCTTAGTCTTTTCTGTATGACAACATTTAAACGCACACAGACACACACAGGCCTGGGAGGGATTATTGCATTAAAGTGCCTCTCACACTTGTCCGTCCCAATCAGGGAGTGTCTCAGTTTCACAGGCCAGCTGTGGACTCCCTAACTACTGCTTCTCTCTCTCTCCCTCTCTGTGAAGTGGATTTCAAAAAGGGTTTAAAGTGAATCTAACCAAAGTTTACTGATTAGTAAACAAGAAAAAAGTCAGTTCAAAGTAATAAGTAAATAGAAACAGTCCTGAAACATGATTCCTTGTTTAAACAAGTACTTTCTTTCCTGCTTCGTGAACAGCTCCTTTAAATGAAAAATTGCTAAAAATGTTATCTTTCGTGTGGAAAATATGTGACAGATATTATGTTTTCTATTAAAGACATAATTTTTCCATAAGACCCTCAGCTGGGACATCAACAGACTGCATGCGACTGATTCTGACGGTGTTAAAGAGCATCACACTACAGTCACATACAGTGAAATTAAACACACACACAACAAAAATAGGATAGTAACTCCCTTGCGACTAGGACAGGTCATTGGTTGCATTTGGTGACTTACTGGAAGTAGACGCAGCTGAACGTGCAAACACCCGTCAACCTCCGAGTGACCATTTCTGACTGCAAGCCACCTGCACAGGTCACCTGGTGGGAGGCAACACGTCTCCAGACAATCATTGTCTGACTCGGACTGACTGCCATCGTTGGTGAACGTTTGCAACTTTCACTCAGTGTAAGCCAGTCTGCACCACGGACTGCAACTTGCCTGCAACGGGTCTCTTTGCAATCAGGGACTCAACAAAACTGTTGCCAACTGCTTGCATTTTGGTATGTTCCTCTAAAAAAAGCATATTGAGCCCTTATGCCGCTTAGCAGTTGCCGTTCTGCAGCGACTACGTTACTATTTGTGGAGTCATTTCTGAATTTCTTGTTTCAAAATGAGATTCTGGCAAGACCGAATATCCGTAGTTCATATGACTTTCTGTTTGATCTGAGTATCTGTGTATTAAGCTGGCAATAGATTTGCAAATTCTGCACATTTCTCACAGACAATCGTCGTATACTCACAAACAGGAAGCATGCAATTGCTAACTTGACCCCAGAAATGTGACCTCAGACTCCATGACTCTGATTGGCCAGGGAGTGATGTCACTGGAATAGTCACGAGCACAATGCCTTCACTTAAAACAAACCCTCCATTTTTTAAAACACGGCAACAAGGGAAATAGTTACACACAAACCAACACCGTGGTCCACCGATGAGGTGCAGACATCCTCCATTGTTTTGTTTGTGTCACATACAAACGACGTCATGGATTAAAATGACTCCACCCACACTGAGCTCGTACTTAGTTGTAATGGGAAACCACCAAATTTGAGCAGAGTCAGCCAAGCTGAGTAGCTGCTAGTAGAAAAGAGTCATTAGGCTTCAGCCTTCTCTCACACACTCTTTCTCGTCATCACCAGCTGACTCCCTCCCTCCTGTGCTGATCTGTTAAATCCCCAGCGGGGTGCCCTGCATAACTACCAGCAACCCCCCTCTAGAGACGTCAGTCCATCCGTTATTTCCTGTCCTGCTCCCTGCTTTGTAGGTGGGAGGTATATTTCTCTTTTGCATGTGTTTAGGTGTCACCTCACCCATAAATTTGTCTTCAACCAAACCTGCTGAAATCTTGCGCTGACCCTAAGAACAAACAGGTGAGGACACACTGAAAGAAGCACACTCTGTGGCCTTTGTTTTCCATTTTTAATTAAGAGAAGTGCTGACCTACTTTAATTTCTTGGTATATTAAGTTGTGTAGCATGTTCGCATCAATAATCAGTGGTTGCATCAAAATCCATCTACTGAAAACTGCAAAGCTGACTGCAATTTTTAAGTGCAGACTATGGAAAACATAAATACTGAACACTGTCGTTGAATGTTTAGGCAAACTATGCCGTTTATAGCTTCTTTTCTTTCTTCACATGATAATTTGTGCTCATTTCTACTGGTATGCACTTGGGTTCTCATACAATGGCGTTGTGTTAAGACAGCAATAAACACGGATCCATATCAACAGTTTGGCTTACTTTGCAATCACAGAAAAATCTGCTTAGATTTTTCAAAGTAAAGCATCAAATATGTCAGTCACTTGGTGTATGTGTGTCTCTGCTTTCTGCAGGACTCCAGGGTGCAAACTATCCTGCAGGCTCCGTATGAAAGCTGAGGATTCTGGTTACACAAGGCCGCAAAGAGAAAGGAGAGAAAAACAGAGCGGGAAAGGAAGGAGGAGAGCATCTGCTTTCATCCTCAGCCCAGCAGGGGTGAGCTTAGGCCTGTCAGTCTGAGAGAGATGGCCAGCTGCTGCGGCCTGCGCACACAGACACAGAACTTTTCTGAAGTACCGCTAGAGCTCAGCAGTAGCAGTACAGCCATTTCTCTTTTCTTCTTATTACAAAGACTTATTCCTAAGGTCCAGGCTACAAAAACACAAGTGCATGTTCCATGCTGGTAAGCAAAGATTCTTTCTTGTCCAAAAGGTTTCCTGAAACATTTCTTCTCTATTTTAAAAATGACCTACAGCAAGACAATCTTCATACCAGAGTCTTCCCGCCATCCAGCTGGACAGGCAGTGGTTTCTTCTAAAAGGCAAACTCAAGCAACAACTGGCTGTTTTTGAAGCCTCCAGTCAGGGAAAAAAAGTGTTGGCAGTTCTACTGTAAATGTATCATTTACCTTTGATGTAAAAATGATTTGCTCTAACAATCAATACTGCAAAAAAAAAAAAACCCTCAGTAAATCTAACATTACAACCTCCAAAAGCTGTTCTTACAAAGTTGGTGATGGTAGATGGTTTTGGTACTGTATTCCTGTAGACTCTACATTTCCCAACTTTTATTGAGTGAAACGGCCTTGAAACAGGAAAATAAAGTCGTTACTTGTGTCAGAGTTAATTATTTTCATTGCCTACTCCCACAGCAGGGGATAATGAGTGCTTTTCGCCTTATTTTTAAGAGATGGTAAGCCCAAAAAGATCAGAAACACTGACTAATAAGCAAGAAAAACAAAGCTAATTTAGTTCGAGACACAAGATCTGAGGAGTTTAACGATATTTAAGGATCCAAACACAGAGCAACTGCACATCAAAAACATAGCACATCTAACCACACACTCCAGCAGCTGTCCTGGAGCTTTTCATTCTATCAGTCTTTACTAGATCAAGTTTGCACCGTCTTGTAATTGTTCATATTTCCATTTACTTTTCCAGCTCAAGTGTTTCCAATCTATGTTGGTCCAAAAGTTACAGTTAAAACTGATGTGACTGAAGAGATTTCACTATGCAAGTCTATGTGCTGCTTTATTTTCCACATACATTTCCTTTCAGCAAATCCATTTTCTCAGATCAGTCAGTAGGTTCATCTTGTTTCTGCATGTCAGAAGATGGAGTTTGTGGGTTTTGATGAAAACGGCACAACAAAACTTTGCAAAACTACTCACTTTAACAACATTTGAGTTGATTAGAGTCAAATTTGAGTTGATTAGAGTCAATTTTCCTGTTCTATGGATCATTGAGGAACCATCCCATCACCCTCTGCTTACTGTCTGAACACAGAGTATGGCCTCTTTAGCTGTTAAACATGGAAGGCAGCAGGTTTGCCTTTTGAAGTTAAAAAGGCTGGTACATTTTCTTTATGTATAAAATGTGATTTTAAGGTTTGGCCTCATTTACCTAACATTTTCATAGCTTTGTTTTTTTATTTTTATTTTAATGACACAACGCACTTTACTTCCAGGTACATGTAATATAACTTCTAAAAGTGCAGTCATTATTTATTACTCTTTACCTGCATAAATCTAACAGTCAAACTGATTACCTGCCATATATTCACTTCCAAGGTCTGACTTTTTTACAACGAGCAGAACAGGCCAAAAAGAAGTGAACACTACAGGAGAACGGGCAAGAAAAGGAAGTAATTCTCTGAAAAGCCTGAAAATCTCCCTAAAAACAAGGACACTTACTGGGGTTTCGTGGCAGTGTTCCCAGCTGAAATACATATCACATGTAGAAACACATACAACCTTCACGCACTGAAAGCGACCCTAACAAGGTCTCCTCACTTCTATCATGGATCTGTTATCTGTTCTTCTATTGTTAGAGCATCAGGGGGAGTAGATTTTACCCAATCTTTCCTCAATTAATCATCCCGCTGAATTATCTGTGCTGTGAACATATTCAACATTTCGCCTTTCTAAGACTCCCACTGCCCCTCGCTCTCTCTGTCCCTCTGGTGCGATGCCACAGTAAACATGTTCAGTGATTTAGGATCTGGACAGATGGGGCAAGAGTGCCTCCCTGGACATCTGTCTCAAGAATCTCACCCAATTCATTATTTCTATCAAAGCTCAACTCCTACACCGTTTCACTCAGTGATTATGCAGAGCCAGCTCTCGTCTTCCTACCTGAGTATGGCCAAGTAAGTTCAGGTATGAGGGTCAAAAAAAAAAAAAATAGAAAAAATATTTGCAACTTATGGTAATTATATTGGCAAACATGAAATTTGTGTTGCAGTAAAATTTCAAAACATACATGTTAAAACTGTACGTCATCAGTAAGAAAGCAAAGATATTATGACCCAATAGTTTTTATTCTGAACTGCTTTTTTTTGCAGCTTTCTTTTTCTCAGATTAGGGTGCAAGCACTGAAATGTGTGAACGTGCTATGAAACTGCTCTTTCTCTTATTGTTCACACAAATAAACTGCTTTTGGGCCTTTAAACCAGCTTAAAATGTTGTGAAACCATGAACACGTCAAAAGCGGTTTTCCACACGGATAGTGGAAAATGGCTCCATACGACCCCTACATATATCATACATGTATGATATCTGGTACACACAAAAATCTCCTTGGAACTCTAAGTTTCTCTCAGTCTAAGAGGAATTTCAACATTTTGAATTTTTGATGTCATTTTGGCTTCTTCTACATTAAAGGACTCAGTCCTCTAAAGAACTATGTACACCATGAGATCCAGTGGTTTGTAGAACCACTATACGCACCAAAAACCTGAAGTAATTGTTTTCTCTATGACTTTATCAGTGGCTCAGTCTTGTAGAAGACTTTTGCCCCTACTCTTCTTTACAACTTCATTGAGGTTGCATGAGCAAATGCCTGTTAAAGGTCTATTAGTGTTCAAAGACTGAGGTCTAGACTTGTAGATTCTTTTGCAACTCTTTGATCCTTTTTCAACCATTCACGGTTCTTATTATGCTTAGGATCATTGTCCTGTTAAATAACCTAATTTTGACCTAGCGTTAGCTATTGGACTAATGAACTCACGTTTGACTAGCATACTGTGGGATACACACGAGCAAAACAAACCAAAATCACAAGCCTTCTACCACCGTGCTGGTATGCTGTGTTGGTTTTCACCAAACATGGCAGCATGTATTACGACCAAACATCACCGTTTTGATCTTGTCTAACATTGTTTCAAAAGTCTTGTGGTTAGTTCAGACGCATCTTTGAAAACCTAAACCATGTGGTTATGTTCTTTTAAGGAGAAGAAGCTTTCTCCTGGCGACTTTTCCAAACATGCCATATAGGTTCAGTCTTTTTCCAATTTTTCTGTCATGAACTTTAATATTGAACGTGTTAAATGAAGTCTGTAGTGTGAGACATGCGGCTCTTGGGTTTTTGCAGTTTCTCTAAGCACTGCAACATCTGATCTTGGGATGAATTTGCTGAGACCTCTTAATTCCTGTGGGGGCAGTAAGGGTGTTTTACAGGCCTGCATATAGTACAGTCCTGTGGAAACTTTCTTTTTTCACATGGCCACATTTGTCAAAACTCATCAACAGTCATAATAACATAAACTGGTAAATAGCACGGGGAGTATTTTGTTTCTTTCAAAATAATCTGAAATGCACAGTTTAAGCAAGATGAACAGAAAGATGAACATCGCTGTTTACTGGATGTTCTCTCATGCCCCATAGTAGGCAGAGCAAGTGATAAGTAACTTCTTTGTGCAGCATGGTTCAGCGACAGCACAGGAGCAAGTGCGTGCACAGCGCTGTTGTTCTATTTTTTTCATACAAAATTGCTAGACCTGTTGCTAGAGGATTTCTTTTAGGCCAACTGAACTAGAAAGGTTGGTCTTATTTCAGGTAACTTTAGGGTGCATATATAAAACTACAACTCCGACAAGATGAGTATTTAAACTGCAATGGAATAAAAACATTTACCCTCAAGAGCCTCCCTAGATAGAAAGTCTGGAGTTAGGCCCATTATCCCCCCCCAAAAAAAAAGATTTTAAAGGCTCTTTGGGGGCAACCTGGGGCTCACATATCCTCACCAGTCCTTTATAAGGGATAAAGAGCTGTATTTGTTTCAGTCATCATGCTGTGTGAATGTACTTGTAGGTGAAATAAGCCCCATGGGTTAGTGTGTGTATGTATGCATTCATGCATGGAGAGGTGGCTGGAGGATTGGTGAGGTTTCACTGCTTTTCCCCAGAGGGGGGCAAACTCCTGTTTACTGAGCTACTACTAAAGCTGCAGTTCACATTTCACCTGCAATGAACACAAGAGAGCGTGCACATACACAATCACATGTACATCAGTGTGTGCACAGCCGCTGTGTGGGACAGTAGCTTCAGTCAAAGTCTCTTTCTCACTGTATTGCTCTGCACTTGTATAGGCATGAGTAGGTGGGTGTTCTCAACAAGTAGGCGTAGAGGTTTCAGGAAGCTGCTGTTGTAGTCAGAAGGTCTTGGTGGTGAAATCTAATGCTCCTTCTCCTCTCCCTTATTAGCTCCCATTGTGGGTCTTTATTACTCTAGCTATGTTGTGAGTGTTGTGTGTGTTTTGAGCAGGCAAAGACATTTATCAGCTCTCTGAATAACCGCTGTGCTCTGCGGGTGTTCATTTATGCACGGCTCTCTGGGTTTTTAAAGTTTCACGGAACATTGCACAGTCTGACGTTGGGTTGGATTTGCTGGCACATCCGCTCGCAGGAATGCTCCAAACCAGCAAACCGTCAAAACATCTGCTTTTACAGAAGTGTTCGAACTTGCTGATCATCAGTTATTCAAGTTCATTTGATTAGAAGCATCCGATTGCTGCTTATCCTCTTAATTCCTGTGGAAATAGTAAAGGAGTACTTGGTACTTTCACGGGACTGCATGTAGACATGTGAAAACATTCTTTGCCAAATCATCATAGGTCAACACCACCAGAAATAAACCTCTTGTCCTGTCACTGTGTGCCGTTCTGATGCATAAGATAACATTTAGACTTTTGGGTATGTGTGCTGAAATGAATTACTGAATCCTACATGTACTTAACCATCAATTCTTTATGCTCTTAAAAAGTGAAGTGTTGTGGATACAGAAAAATGTCGTGTGCACCGTTTCATATTTCCACGTGATTGATGGCAAATCACAGCTGAGAGACTTCACTCGCAGACTGCTGGGCTACTTGTGGTTCTTAGGATATTTAAAATTAGAATGGGAGACAGAGCCTTTGGGCCCCTCTTCCACTGAACAATGTCTCTACATTAAGATTAGGCCTAAATCTTTCCTTTTTGATAAAGCTTAAGGTCAGGTTTCCCTAATAGGCCTAGGCTGCCGTGGGCTGAGTGTTTCTTCACTCTTCACTTTGTGTTTAATTATTAGTTATCATTCATCTCTGGGTCTCTTCCACAGCATGTCTTTCTTCCATCTTCCTCCCTTCACCTCCAACAAGTTGCAGTAGATGGCCGCCCCTCCCTGAGCCTGATTCTGTTAGAGGTTTCTTCCTCTTAAAAGAAAGTTTTTCCTTCCCACTGTTGCCAAGTGCTTGCTCATAGGGGGTCATCTGATTGTTGGGGTGTTCTTTGTTTTTTCTGCATTGTTGTAGGGTCTTTCAGTCAGTATAAAGTGCCTTAAGGTGACGGTTTTATGTGATTTGGTGCCATTTAAATTAAATTGAATTGAATAATTTATCATGGTTATGCTGTATTAGTCAGAAGTTTGAAGAAGAGTGGCTGCTGAATATGTCACTGTTATATCTGCTGTTTCTTTATCCAGCACCCATGCATTTAAATGCAAAGTTGTTGTTTTTTCCACTTTCTTCCATGCTCAGAGCCAGACATCCACGTTTACGTCAAGCCTACGGTCTTGACAAAACAGATGATGACGAGGTACTGAGTCACTCCGGATAACTAAAAGTTCAAAATGTTGATGTAAATGTCTGTCTTACTGTACGAACACTCCTAGCCTGCCCTCACTGTCACCTTCCAGGCCAAAAACATGTGATGGATGGCCTGCTGCTCTCATCAATCATCTTTGATTGGCCCTGATCTGCTTTGTGATTGGTTAATTAGCCTCATCTGTAACCATTATTGCACGGAGAGGCAGCTGCAGCAGAAAAAAAAGGGATAAGAAAAATAAACGAGGTGAAAAATGACACCCTCGAGGCTGTCCTGCCACCCTGCTGCCTTCACACAATGCCAGGAATCAGAGAGCTACTGCCATACAGGTGCAACCACACACATTTAGGACAGCGATGAAATGCCTTCCAACGACGGGAGTTTCACAAGTAATTATATTTTGAAAATAAATACTCAAAGAAGACAAGAGCGGGAAAGAGGGGTGTGCCATCGGGTCAACCACATCTCATCTGGCAACAGTTTGTAGGCCGAGACACACAGCAGGGAGAAGAGGAAAGCCAGCTCAAGGCAGGAGAAAAATAGGAGCTGCTTATTAGATGTCAGAGGGAAATATCTAGTAACTGGGTGGTAGCTGCTCACCAAGAGGGAGCAAGAGTTTGGTGGAGTTGTGACAGTACAAAGATGAAATAATAAAAGGTTAAGAGGTAGGAAGGACATAAAGAATAAAACACAAGAGGGAGAGGAAACGGACAAAAAGACAGCGAGAAACTAAAGCAGGATGGCCCGAGGGGGAGAAAAGGCCAAAACCACTAGGCTGACTCCTGCTCCCACTCCCTCCCCATCAGCCTGCTTCTCCACACAGGAAATGGCTCTCTGCAGCCAGAAGGGGAGGGTGACAGAGGGGGTGAGGAGGTGGTAGGGGCTCCAAACAGCTGTACCCACCATGAGCCTACTCAGGATGTCGGCATAGAGTGAGAGGAGAGGGGGAGAGTAGGGAGGAGGGCAGTCCTGGCGAAGGGTGGCTGACTATTACATCTTTATCTTCTCAGATAGCGCATTGACTGATTGCTGTGGGTTTGCTTTTCACTCGGGCAGGCTCAGAGTCAGAAATTTGTTCTGCATCGCCAAATCGCAGAGAACCACAATCAAAAAAAAAAAAGAGAGAAAGAAAAAGAGGGAAAAAAAGGCCAGCCAAATGTTTCATACACAGTCACAAAAGCGAAAAAGTCCAAAGCTTAACCTCTTTCATGAAAATGAGATCAAGAGGATTTAAATTATTTTATCTGTCGATTTTATGCTGAAGCTTCTTAATACTATAATGATAATAAAGGCCTCCAGTGAGGGTAGCTGGGAAGTTCTAGGCCTGTCTGTCTGCCTGCCTGGGATGGACACCCGATACCAGGCTGAGACGATGCCCAGCCAGCTGCACGCCTTCAGACGTCGTTAGAGCAGACACACAGCACACCCCTCCTGCCACCCGCAATCCATCCACAGCCAATTACAAGCAATTTCCCTGTCCTGGGTGGGGTGAAGAGAGGGAAAGAGAGTCCAGGAGGAAAAGCAGTTGTCAGCCTAAAGCAGACACACATGGTTCTGTTTACAGGTTGCCAGTTGTTTGGCTTTGCCATGGTAACATAGTGCTGATGCTGACTGGATGGATATTTCAAAGTAAAATCGAGGGAGGCAGACGGAGGGGGGGGCGGTGTGGTGACAGTCGCAGCCTTTGATGGTCTTCTGGGTGGGGTGAACTTTCAGCAGAAGGGATGGTTCACTTATGCATAATGCACAAACGTCCCACAAACACGCGTCTGTTTCACCTCTTCTTTCAAATCTCATCCCCCTCACCCCTTCCCTTCTTCGCCTCCACCTCAGTTCCCCTCAGCACCTCCAGCTTCTGTTTGGCTTCCCGAAATCCGCCTTTCCGAAACAGGAGAAGCAGAGCGAGGAGGTGCCTGATTCACCAGAGCTGGAATGTCGGCAGTTCCCACAGGAAACCTGGAGCGTCTCATGCCAGGGTGCCCTGGACAGGCAAGCGCACGCACACATAAACACGGCTGCACGTACTGGCATTAAGCACAGAAATGGTCAGTCAGACTAACATAACAAGATCAAGAAATGCGCTCAGTGAGACCCAACAACCAGCATTTTTCTAGCGCAAGAATAAAAGCTAGCCTTTTTTCATATATTTTATTTTATTTTATTTTATATTTATTAACTGAGATCATGTAATAATATAGTATTATTATCTGGTACTGTACAAATCAGAGTATTAATGGGATCAGTCACACGTGAAAACTTTACACGTCAGCTGCAATCAAGGAATAAAAAACCTGCACTGCACTCTCGAAATTCACTCTAAATTGCCACAAAGTGGAAAACACACTCATTTTAATGTCTAGGATCTTCAAACTCCAATAGCTAACACTGCTAATTAATCAAAAGTCTCAAGCCAGTCAGTCACAGATACTGTTTTCTCACATGAGAGCTGGAACACACAGGCTGGATCATGTGACTCTGAACCCTCTCTTAGTAATGCTGCAATGGTCCGAGGCTTGCTGGGGTCTTCCCATGATGCACTGAGTGTTTCTTCTTCAGGCACCTCTTGTTTGGTTTTTTATACACCACTTTTAATTTGAAAATTAGTTATTATTAATCTGTGACGGAGCTGCCCCTCCTCCAGTCTGGTTCTTCTTCTTAAAAGGCAGTTTTTCCTTCCCACTGTCTCCAAGTGCTCACTCAAAGGGGTCGTTTGATAGTTGGGTGCACCATCCTTTATTTCATCCACTGTGAACCATGTGCATGACATACATACAATACAATCACAGTCTCTTTTTGAAAAACTAACAAGATATGCTTCCATTTTATCATTCGCAAACCACGTCAGATTTCCTATCACAGCAGCCAAAGATGACAGTGTGCTTACGTTGGACATGACTGATGAGCCGTCTTCCCGTAACCACGCAGTGACTGATGCTTCGCTGACGCCACCGAGGGCTCCCTGCCCCGCCTTAACAGCACGAACCACAGCCGCAACACTCTGCTCTGATGCCTTGACCCCCTCACTGCGCTCTCCTGTTAAACTAAGGTTCCCCGCTGTAACCTCCTCACCTCCACACCCATCTCAAAGAGCACCCCCCACTACCACCACCACCATCACCTCCTAATAATAACACAGCCTGCTGCAAGAGGTCTGCTGTCAGACATGGCAACCCGTTGAGTCTTTCATCTGAACATACATACACACACACGTTCTTCAACCTTAACCTATCACACACTTTCACACACGCAGGAATGTGTGCTTCCTCACACACACACACACACACACGTACTGGAGAGAAACAAAAGAAACCCACATACACCCAATTTCAGAGCTCCGTCTCCTTCTCAACGTGGCGACCCCACTGTTCGTTTCACCTCCCCACCCCTCCTTCTCTGCTTGCTGCTGGCACCGTTACATTAATACAAACACAGTATTTCTGTCATCATCCCCAGGACGCAGCGTTCCCTTAATATCTCTCTTTCTTTTGCAGGCGTTCAGGGAATGGCAAACGAGGGCCTGAAGGGATCTGGGACATGGGTGAGTTGTGGGAAACCAGAGTGCATTCTGTGGCCTCACAGCATGCGGCACTCTCCCTCTCCTCCCGCTGCCCTTCTCTTTCTCTATCTCTGTTTCTCTTTTGGCAGACAATCACAGGAGGCTTCATGCAGATCGCATATTGGGGCCTCGAATGAGCTGGGAAAACATGCCCCGTTAATACTATGTGCACATCTGAACCCGGTTCAACTCAGAGGCAGAGATAGTATGCGTGTGATGGTGCGTGTATGTTTGTGTGTGTGTGTATATATTCCTCTAAGCTCGTGTGTGGTAATGGCGGTGTTTGTTTTACCTCCACGTAGTCGTTGGCATGGCCCCAGTCCCTTTTGGAGTCCAGGTTGCCCAGGCTGAAGAATTCCAGTTGGCCAAGGTGAATCTTTGCCACAGAACGGGTGATCTTACGCGTCACAAAGTTTGCACCTAAAACACACACGTTAATAATGCTTTGTTAGCATCTTTTGAATTCGATTATGCTCCGCGAAGGATAGAAATGTAACAGAGGTTCAGTTTGGCCCAGTGAAATAGAAAAGAAAGAAATACAAATAGAAAAAATATGGAGCAGATAAGTGAAGTCAGGGCCTCCTAAATGAAAATAGAATTTAGAGATCCTAGACAAACTTCTTCAAAACAGTCGACCCCACACACACGTAAGCACACGCGGCAACAGCCTTCCAAACCTCCGCTTTTCTTCCAAACCCCTTATAGCCAAAACAAGAAAAAAAAAAGAGAAAGTTAAAAAGTAACCCAGAGTCAAATCAGGTCTTTACCAACTCACATGACAACCATTAGAGCCTTTAGAATCCTCTGATTTTCCTCGCGAATTCACTTTTGGTGACAAATCTGGCTGAAATCCAAGACAAATCGCACACACACACACACAACAGGGAAGTTCCACAGAAATTGACAACCAAACAGGACCACCCTGGCTCTGCTGATTGCAGTGTCCAGTAAAGGAACACCACACTGACAGCTGATTCATATGCCAGATCACCTGGCGATGCTCCTCATCTGGGCTGACACACATGGCGATATGATCTGTGGCAAAACAAATGAGCTTCTAATGACTGTTTCTGTGCGGCTTGAACGGTTAGAAGCACTTTTGGGTGTTCTGGCGGGACACCGTGGGCCGGTGTCATGTTCTCTGCTCACGCTGTGGGGAAAAAGATGCTGCAGGGAGCCAGCCCTCCAACCCAAATACACTATTATATCAATAGAAATCAACACTAAATATTAGGGTGTCATGTCTAATAATACCACCTTCTTTGTTGAAGCAGCACATTAGCCCTTAAGGAGTTTCACTCTGGCTAGTCTTTCCTATCTATGTCTAAAATGGAAGTTATGTAGAATCTGTGAAAACAATTTCAAAGAAAAGCTTCAAACTTGCATCAAAGTGTTGGTTATTTTTAGCTCATTCAACATTTCTGCTGTACATAAATCTCCCACAACCCTGGTGGACCCCTCGGAGCCCTCTTAAAAGCCCCTCCATGCTGTTTTTGAACTCATCATGCTTAAGATGAATGTTGCCTTTTAGGTCAGCGCCCGTCCCTGGCTGTAATAGCACAGCTCTGTCTCGACACTGTATCACTGTTCCCCTGACATGGAGCAGAGCCTCCATTTAGACACAGGAAAATCCCATGAACCCAATCATGCGAACGCACAAAATTTGTAGTAATTATTTCATAGAAAAGCGACAGCCCTGGGCGGCCTGAGCAGAAACAGACCAGGGAAGGTTAGACACGCTTATTTAAGAAAATACAGCATACTTGTGTGCTGGTAGCAGGTCACATGGCCCCCTGTGTCAGTGCTGCTTAGCCGCCATGTTGAGCTGGAGTTTAATAAAGTGCAAATGAGGATTTGTACATTCACTCGGCTTCCTCTGGATCACACTACAAAACGGAGATCAACGCTAAAAGCCACCTATTGTTCTCAAGTCTATGAATCAAAATTATTGACACACAGATTTTGAAATGGCGTGTGTTGATTTTGAAATAGCACGTGTCCACAGAGCATGCATAAACTGCCAGTGGAAACCCCCGTCGATGTCAGGCCTGTCCCGTCTTTGCATGATCATCTCTCCTGGCCTCAGGGGCTATTCTCAAAGCTGGCAGGTCATCTGTTCTGGCAGATACCGCCACTCCCGCTAACTCTGTAATCATATTAACCAACAATTATTCATCTACCACTGACATATTCATGATTGTCAGATTTGCTCTCATCTGCATTAGCCAGACAGGTTCTTATCCCATCACTGCCACGTGGATGTATTAACCACAAAGCCTATACACAATGTTGCTGTATGAGTTGCACTGTATGTTTTACACAACTCATACTTGTGGGCTTAGTTCGATTTTAGAGACAGGTGCTGCTGCTTTGATTTGGAACAGATTCTCTCCCCTTATGTAAAAAAATGGAAAACTGTTTAATTTTTGTACTATTTTAGCTTTACTCAATGATAAAGCAACAGGGCTCTGACCCGTCGTCTAGCCATCACGATTTGGCCCTTGTAAAACTCACTCTAATCCTTATGCTCGCCCCTTTTGCCTCCACGTTCACTTATTCCTTCATGGCAACTAACAGATCAAATGCCTTGATTAAAGACGAGAAGGTTAATACAGAGGACAACTGATCACAAGCTATCGATGAAACTACAAAGAACAACAAGTGTATATGGTGGACAAGTGAAGTCCACCATATAAAAAAAAAAACCCACTGGTTCAGCTTTTGCTTTCAGCTGGACTAGACATGTCATCAGCCTTTAGCTCCAGTCATCTGTCAGAAGCTGCTAATGCTAACATGGTGCCACAAGCTAAAAGGGGCTCTTCAAAACCAAACATCGCTTCTAAGAGAAACTTGGCCTACTTCAAACGAGCTCTGGATCTGAACCAGAGGCAACAAGACTGTTGGATTAAAGGAAACTATCTAATCCGGTCGTTAAGTCTGACGTCACTAGCCGTGTCTGGGCCTTAACTACGCTGCAGGTCCATATATCAAACGATCACTATGGCATTACTAAGAGTTGAAAAACTGTCTAAAGTCTTTCATCTTTAATAAAATGATCAGCGTTCTGCTCTACCAGGTGTAACAATTGAGTTTAACATCGAGGCATCCATGAAAACGGAATTTATGACATTTAACGGAGTTAGAAGTTAGCAGGAAGCTAGCTTGTATCTAAATATAATATAGCATGTCCTGACTGCGGGGTTTTGGAAACAAATTAAAACGTACAGCTCTGCTATCACTTCCAACATAAATGAAGACAGAAAACTAAACAGCAGTAACGTTTGTAGGGTTACTGAAGTTTGGCTAGCTGGTATATAATGATGTGCTACGTGACCGCTAGCGACACAGCTATGTTAGCATAATATAAACAAGCTAACTTTTTTTCCACTCGATAAAAGTTAACGTGAGTGTTCTCGGTGGTAAGGAACAAATTTAATTGCATCGCAGGATGCTGTAAAAGGACCAAACTTCAGCCAGGAGAACAACTGAGATAATCCATCCACAATACGAGGTTAGTCATTCATATACTGCTGCATGGGCTGGGCTGTAGTTACATCCTAAGGTTTTAAAAACTGAGCTTAAATAAATGATTAGCGGTAATAAAAGCCAAGGGAGGTCAACAGTGATCACTGACTGTTTTAGGAGCTTTTTGAGATTAAATAGAAGAAAATACAAAACATTAAACATGTTAACAACACAAAAGCCATATTAAACGCAGACTACTTTAGGCCCGGAAGTAGGATTCGTCACGTCATCACTTAACGACCGGATAAGGCGATGAAGACATGGGTATGTAAAGAGTGGCAACACGCCTGCAAAAACAAAAACAAAAATAAATAACAATGCAGGTATCATGGTTGGTCAAGGTGCTGAAAGATGATATGATAGATTTTCACAGATATGGACAGGACACAGCTTTCAAAAGATTACAAGATATTTTCTACATCAAGAATTTTCATTAGGTGAAGCCCTTTATATAGTGTATGTTAGGACCTGGCAATGTGCAAGGGAATGTACTGTAACAAGAGCCCAGACTGGTAACTGCAGTAAACTGGAAGGCAGGGGTTTGATTTGATCCAACATCCAAGGGAAACTCAAGTTTGCAGGTTAAACACAGGTTGTCAAAACTCTGCAGAGCCAAGCTGGCTCTTAAAAAGGTGGCAGAGATATACAGTATAGCACAGTACCCCAATCAGTAATAAAGTCTATTATTTCCCCCTGAGCACACCTGTAGTCTCCTTGTAAAGCTCACACCTCTGTTTGGAGTGGCTCTGCTCCCTGCCTTCTCTAATTGGTCCAGTGTGGAGCAGAGCATGGACCTAATGGACCGGCCTGCCTGGCCATGGACAAAGCCTGCTCTGTTACTGGCCCGGGTGTTAATGTGTTTCCTTTACTGGCAGCAGCACTGCAGGGCAGCCAGGAGGAGGGGTAGAGGCAAGCAAGGGGGGAACTGGGGGGGCTAACAAGAGGCTCTGAGCCCAAAGGGGGCAGTGGTGGCCGTTTAACCTTAGACCGGCGGAAAGTCTAATAAAACCACGGCCCGTGAAAACTGAGCAGACAGCAAAACCTAAGCCAGAAACTGACACTCGCGCTCTCTCTCAGCCTCAGTCTTACTTAAGCGCTTTTCTTTTTTTTCCACCATTCTTTTTCATTTTTTGGCCAGAGAAGCAACAGGAAAAACGTAACACACAGGCTTCGCTGGCACAGCTGGGACGGGGAGGAAAAGGAGGAGGAGGCTGAGGAGAAATGTATGGAGATGTTTCCAATGCAGAGCCAGGCCACGTGGGCCCAGACAGGATAGGGCAGGAGCTGTCAGCTGGGGGCTTGGTTCTGGGGAACTCGGGGAGTGGACTGCGGGTTTGAGGAAATTTTAGCTCGACCTAGGTTACTCAACGGATTCTGTCGTTAGAATTGTGCTGCTAAAGAAAGGTGAATTGTGAAGTCTCACAGTGTGTGACGAACCAGACCTTACACACCCAGACCTCAAAATGTCTGAGTCACACTCATTTATATTACTGTCTGAGAGCGTATTTATGTGCATTTACTGTTCGGAAATCAACCACAGTGTAATTTATTCAAATCTCTCCTCTGTAACATTTATTCTGAAGACACATTGTGTGGTTGTGGGAAGGCAAAAAATGGTACATTAGCTCTGGAAAAACTGAAAAGCTGAGTAAACTCAAGTCCTGAATTAGGCCAAACATTTATCAAGATGATCTTTAATGTTATATTTGCACAGGTAAAAAACACCTACTTCCTTCCTTCATTCCAAGTTTCCTCTTCCACCTTCAGACCTGGTGTATGTTTTCATCACCTTCTAAGTATATTCCAAGATTACTCACAGGATGTTATCGGGTTCTCTATTTTCTTAATGAAAACTGTGGAATGGCTTGGTACCCAGACTCTTAATGAACCACATTGTAAAAGAAGTACTGTTTATAGGTCATATAATGATCATTTCCAGTTCTGCATTTGTAATTTTTGACTCTACTAGAGTAGCTCTGCATGAGTCACTGTCCAAAATAATCCTCATTCACCTCCCTGGATTTACTGGATTTTAGTTCAGCTTTTGGGTTCATACTAGTCTGAAAGATACAGTTTTAGCTCCCTTCCCCTCCCTTTAAGATTAGAGTTAAAAACCTTTCCTTTTTGATAAAGCGTATAGTTAGGGCTGGATCATGTGACCCTGAACCCTCTCTAATAGCACTTTTCCACTAGTACCTACTAGGCTCGACTTAATGCAGCTCCACTGAACTCTGTTTCGGATGTTTTCAATTACAATCACCCTAATGTGTGTGGGTTCATTATATCAACATGGGCCAAAGTCGCACACAAAATACGTGGCCGAAAGTCACAGGACTTTCGGGAACATAATGGAGGACGCCTAGCAGTTGGTATAACAGATGCTCAGTGAATGGCTTTTTGTCAGACTCCATTGTTAGTCAGTTCCCTTATTGCCAGGTTTCAACAATTGCGGTTTTGATTTTTCGTAAGGGAGATGCTCTCATGACTCATCAGCTGATGCCACATTGCTTGGAACTCCGGCCAAGTAGGTGCTTAAATATGCCTTAAACCAGGTACTTTCACCTAATGGAAAGCCATAAAAACCAAGTCAAGTCGAGCTGAGCCGACAAGAGCAGGGACTAGTGGAAAAGAGCTATTAGTTACATTCTAATAGGCCTAGGCTTGCTGGTGGCTTCCCATGATGCACTGAGTGTTTTTTCTTCAGCCACCTCTTTTCACTCTCTGTATTTATAATCCACTCTGCATTTATTACATGGTTATTATTAATCTCTGGCTCTCTTCTACAGTGTGTCTTTTGTCCTGTCTCCTCCCTTCACCCACAACAGGTTGTGGCAGACGGCCAGACCTCCATGAGTCTGGTTCTGCTGGAGGTTTCTTCCTGTCAAAAGGGAGTTTTTCCTTCTCACTGTCACCAAGTGCTTGTTCATAGGAAGTGAACTGATTGTTGGGAAAAAAAGAAAAAACAGTCTGAAACGTAGTCTGGAACCTGCACGCTTGGCTCAGAGTAATTAGTACACATGCTGAACTCACTTTTGTCATGTTTAATGAGAGTATCCACCACAGTAACAGTGTATAAAAGACAGAGATCATTTATAAAAATACTATTTCCCCCTCAAAAAGATAAAGCACAAACTCATTCCAGCTTTTTCCTAGGTGTTTGACAGGTGAGTCATTTGTGTCATGAGCCTGTCTGAACTGGCCACGTTTCGGAGGTGGAAAAAGAAAAAATAGCCGAAACCTAATTCGGATTGCCACAGCGTTGTCATAGAAACTCTTCAGTTACCTCAACACAGGGTTTACACACCTGTTTTGGAATTCAACCAGAACTGCAAATCCCATAATCCCACTCCGTCTTTGAGAAATGGCCTTGGGGAGTCAAAGGATTTCTGGTAGATTTCAAGTGAAAAATGTAACCCTTAATATCTATCTCCACTCCCAGACATTTTCGGATTTAGATCAACTCACTAGCCGTATTTACTTCAAAACGAATGCCTACTCGTTCCATACCCATCTTCTTTATCTCTGCTGAGTTATGAACAAAATACCTGACTTGCACGAGCACTGAGTGATTTTGCAGGAGGAATCTTCCCTGAGTCGGGGGGGTTGGCCAAATTCCACCCAGACCAAAGACCTGTCAGTGTCTGCCATCACTGTTATTGCACAATTCACATTCTGACTGATCTCTGGAGCCTCAGCCGAGGGAGAATATTTGCATTACATCCAAGACAGGTCATGAGCTCAGCTCCGCCAACATAGCGTCTATTCACACCTGACAGACTGCTGCCCTCGTTCTGGGCTGACTCAACTGACAGGGAGGGTGCAGCGAGAAAGAAATGTGGTGCAAGAAGATTTGGGAATGGAGCTGGAGGATTGAGAAGTCAAAGACAACAAGCAAAAAAGGCACTTTTTTTTTTTTTTTAAACTGGGTGTAATGCAACTAAATGAATAGAGTGTAAAAAATCGTGTGGAGAAAGAAAAGGAGAAAATGAGAGAGGAGTTTATGATACATGTTGTCCTTGAGTTTTAACACTAAGAGCACCGCCTCCACACTTTTGAACCCAGGGTCTAAAATAAAGATGGCGGCATCCAGTAGTTTGACTAAATTAAAATAGTGCAGACTGACATCTTGAGGTTTGCTCGTCCTGCTGCAGGGCCTTGATGGGCCTTGGCAAAGGCTGGGAGAGCAGTGGCGGTGCCCTCGACTTGTGGTGCAATTATGCCACTCAAAGCAAGCACCTCAGTCAACAAGATTCTTGGCTACCATGGTGATCTGGGATAACAAATAGCGATTTGAGGGCGGTAATGGGGATGAGTGAAGGTAGAAACCTCCATGACCACGTGACACATCTGAAACCAACTGAGGCAATAGGGGAAGCACCTTTGTGGCTAAATAGCACAGGCCTGTAGGAGGTGTGAAGGCTAGAGACGAGTCTGTCATCAGTTTTGCTTCGAAGATTTGAACATTGATCCTCACCTGGCCATAGTTCAGCTGATGTTTAGGCTGCTTTCATTCAGCCCACTCTCAACACTACCAATGAAATCAAAGACCCTAAACTGAGAAGTGGCTGCTCCGGCTCAAAAGATACTGCCTAATCCCCTTGATGTCCACTGACCCAGTCATTCCCATCTTAAGATTTTCTTTGAAAACAACCTTTCCAATAAACGGAAAACATATCGTCTTACAAACCTATTATGCGATCTGACCTTTTGAGCTCAATCTCAACGAAAGGGGGAAAGATGAATCCAAGGCATGTAGGGGCTGAGCCGTTCTATGTGTATGTTTTTAAGGGGTAGCATTGATTTTGGCAGTACCATTTCAACTTCCCAAATGCTAACTGCTGTTCTCGCCTAACATAACAGTATATTATTCTATACTGCCAAGCATGAACCACAGAGCACTGAGGGAGGAGAGATGGATGGGACTTCCCCAAATAAACCAAAGGATCAGCCTCCAACTGTTGTTGGCCAGTAGTATGAACTGTGTACATACACACACGAAGCAATATTACTATAGTGATTTACTGCACAGCCTTACACCAACACACTATTAATAACTACAAACCAAACAAAGGTTTCGCCTGCTGCTGTCAAAATTGGATTCTGAGGGATTCTGTGTTTGTTGAATACGCTGAGCAAATAAGCATGCGACTGGCTGTTTGCACAGGTTTCACTGCGGATCGTGCTGTTCAAGAGATTGAAGTACTTCACAGTCTCACATGTCAAACTATCTATGGAATCCATTTAGCATCCCTGTGAGTGTTAATTCCCTCTCTTCAGAGGCAGTATGCTGATTGTTTGTTATGGCTAATAACTAGGATAACCAGAAAGGGGAAAGCTGCGGTGAGAACCGCCTGGCAGATGCAGACCTCTGTTTGCTTTGTTTCACGCTGGATTTCCATCAGGTTATTTTTTCTTCCCCGACTGTCCGATTCCAGCCTTTTGCTGCAGGACAATGGTAAGTGTCTGTTTGTTGGCAGAACAGTTTGGTGTTTACAGAAATGGTAAGAGAAACTAGAAATGCATTCCTGCAGGGATTAAATCATTCTGAGCGTCATAAGACACAGAACTCCTTTGCCGAGTGCTCTGGAGAGGCAGGGCATCTGATCAAAACTCTCCAGCCACTCCCAGCATTCGTTGTCCTGTGTGACACACAACATTGCGGCACACTGTCTAGTGAACAAGACAGGACACTGTTCGGTCAGACGCCTTTAAAGGGAGACTCTGTAAAGGTTGTTAAAAGGAAAAAAATCCTCATCAAAGCAAACATCTATTTGTTTCTCAAACACAAATGCACACAGATGCAACAGTAATCCGGGACAATGACCTCACCGTGTTTCCTGTGCGTGGGAGGCGAGGTGGGGTAGTGGTGATGTCAGGGCCAGTGAAATTGACATCCTTGACCTCATTAGTGAGAAATTTATTCAGACATGCAAGATGTTTGTAAAGAACAGGAGGAGCTACATGCAAATAATGAGCAATCATTTTTCCCCCTTTCTCCCATGAGTGAATTAACAAGTTAAGGAAGTTCTATAAAATTCTACAGACGTTTTCAGAAGGGTGTGCCTGCAAGCAAGAGAGTGATGCAAAATTCCTCTGGCTCTGGTGATCTGTGGTGCAATTTTTCAAATCACTGGGAAATCTAATTGACATGCACTGATTTCAGTGGATTTTATTCAGTTCAACTTTATCTATATAGTGCAAGTCACAACAGCAGTGGTGTCAAGGTATTTCACACTGTAAGGTAAAGACAATAATACAGAGAAAACCCAAACAATCACACGGCCCCCTATGAACAAGCACTTGGCAACAGCGGGAAGGAAAAACTCCCTTTTAACAGGAAGAAAGCTCCAGCAGAAACAGGCTCAGGGAGGGGAGACAGAATAAAAGACACACTGTGGAAGAGAGATTAACAACAACGAATGATTTACGTGCAGAGTATAAACACGAGAAATTATATGCTTTATCAAAAAAGTTTTAAGCCTAATCTTAAAAACAGTGAGAATGTCTGTTTCTCAAATCTCAACTTGGAGCTGGTTTCACAGGAGGGGGACCTGAAAGCTGAAACATCTGCTGGTTTTATGTTTTAATTGTCAGCCTAACTGTCAAGAAGTTTTCTCTTATATCTTTCTCTGGGTGGTCATTTCTATATTTATCCATAAACTATAATACAGTAAAAACATCTATATAATGCCTCACACTGCAGTGTTAGCTGTAGCGTGACACAAAGCGGTGCCTCACAATGCTCAGATTATTGTTTCTGCGATGAGTAATATGATATTCTGCAACAAAGTCATCAGGTACTTAGATACTTTTTTAAACAACCAGTCCATTAATGTTAAACAGGTCAGCACATTCTGCTGTTCCTTTTGTTGTGGTAAAAGGAAAAAAGAATTTCCTGCCACATCTGCATCATTGCCATCTCCCTCTGGCTCTTTAGCCCAGTTTCACAGCGGAAAGTATAACTTTAAGTGAGCATGTTAAGGTCACCTAGTGTGATGAGAGAAAAGACTGCTATTAGATTGTAGAAATATTTGCATTATTTTTTCTTGAGTGATACTAATGGCCTAGCTTCTTTTGGTAAAGCTGTTGCTTGAAGGTAAATCATAAAGCACGGATGCCCCTCCGGTGGTCCTCCTTGGGCTTTTGCACTCTGGGGCCTCTGGATGTCTGGGGCCTGGATCTCCTCCATGCCTGCTTCATGCCCTGGGGGACAGGGCTATGGCTCTCTACATCCTCTTGCAGACCATTACATGGGGAAACCATTTGAATACAAGCGCGCCGATCCACACAGGTGTGCACACGGGTGTTCACTGTTCGTAGACTTAAATCACACCTTTCTTGGCTGCTACTTCAAAGCACATTGTGCGCTGTCTGTCCTGCGTGCTGTACAACAACATTCAATATTTAGTATTTACTGCTGTTTACACTTAGCTAGATTAATGCGATGGTGTTGTGTTTAGTATGTTGCTTTGGTTTTTTTTGCTTGTTTTCTCTTCTTTTTCTCTCAACAGGTGATCCAGGAGATATTTTTTTCCCCCTTTCTCACTGTCCCTCTCCCCTTCTGTTTTTCTTTTAAAGGTCTTTTAAAGGTTTTAAAGGTTTCTTTTTTAGGTAAATCATAAAACCTATTGCTCATGTCGTGGAGGGAATGCCACCAATATGAACTCGCAATGCAATAATATAGTGGGCTGCACAACTTCAGGATAAGCTGACTTCAACAAGGTAACACTGTAATGGAACTAGTTACTTTTGCACTATGGTTAATTCCCTGAACCCTACATTCTGGCTACATTTACTTTCTCAGTTCCCATTTAATAAGTTTAGTAGTTAGGTAGTTCACACCAGTGACTGACAGTACAGCCTTACCCTTGGACAGTGATAAAATATGCCAGGGGGGTGTTTTGCAGCTCAAAGCACCAGTTTCCCCCAAACAGCAGCCCTCCTGTGAGTGACACAGTGCACAGCCAAACGCCCCCTCAATGTGGCAGCGGCGGGGTCATGGCGGGCCCCGGGGGCCTGGGTAAACACTGGCCGATCCAGCCAACACATGCTCCACACTGGGTTGTGCAAGGCAGCCGTGGGACATCTGGCCACATCACAGCACTGCGTTCCTGCTTTATGAGCAACAACAGCCATAAGTTTGACTAGAATAGAAGTGGCAGAAGTAAACCCAGTGGCCCGCTGCAGAAAATGCTGACTGTGGGGAAGGGAGGCGAACGGCATGGGATAAAGCAAGACGGAGAAGGACAGGGGAAAGGAGTGTGTGTGGAAAGAATGGGAAGATAGAGGCAGAATGAGCGAAGCAGGCGAGAAAGCTGACCATGAACAAAAAGGCTCACAGTGTGTTCACCAGGAGGGCACCGAGTTTTGTCCTTATAAGGTTATTATGCATGTGTGTAAGAAAGGACGCGGCACAGGATGTTCACATAAATGTCTTTAATTCACAATTCAAAAGTGTCCATATTTTAGGCTTTAACAGATGGTTATGTTTGTCACCCGGAACTGTGTTTTAAAATGATGTCCATGGAATAACAGAAAGCTATCTTCAGAGGCGATTTTTTTGTTTTTTGCTTCATTAATAACATTTTTCTTCAGCACTATTTATCCATCCGTCTTGCTCTCATTCAGCCAATTCCTTCTACTCACACAACACACCGTTTCAGTTTCAACAATATCAACTAATTCACCATTACAAGACCCCAGTGGTGAGCACGCCGTCATTGCTGAACTGGCTGTAACCTACACCAGTTCCCACACCTATCTATCTGCGGTAACCCATTAGGGTTTACTGGATGACCCCCGACCTCGGTTGAGGTCGTGGCCAGGGCCTTCATTAGGGAATAAATCATAAACACCTGAGCAGCTGACCTGGGCATGGTGCTGGGGCTGCAGTCATGTGGTATTCATTTGGAGTCGCAGTGGCGTGTAAATCGCGTTAAACCAGTGCCTGCGACCCTCAGGGCTCCGAGCACATATTAAAAATGCAACTACAACCCACTCACTATGTGTCAGAATGTGTGCAACAGTGTGTGTCAAGTGGTTAGGAAACCTGGCTGCACGGTGAATGAATATGGCTTTATATAGAGCATGTAATTCAATCTTTTTACACAATCCAACAATGGCTCACCATCGGTTCTGCTGCCTTTTTGTTGGCCCAACAGCTTACTTAGGTAAGAGGAGTGACGTCATGTTTTTGATGTGACAATTGCTGTTAATCAATCAGCCAGCCATTTACTACAATACTGTTCTATATAAACTCAAGATGACTCTTTCAATATAAAGAAGGCAAACTATGAAAGTACAACTTTACTTTAGGACTATATTTTTTGGGGACTGAACATTGTTTACAGAAAACGCTACAAGGGATGCGGTACTGTATTGTGCAAAGGTCTTGAGCCAAATGTTATTTCTTCATGTTTTGTTTTTCAGTCAGACTTTCTTCTTGTCCTATTTTGTTTGAAACACGTAACAGACAACTTAGTAAGGAAACAAATTGAAATTGTATCTTTAGCCACTTTGTTTGTCGCCTTTCACAAAAACACAAATTCCAATTTCTTTAGCTGAATCTAAAGAAGAACTGACAGACATAAAATAGTATTTTTCCACCAACAGAGATCCTAAAGAGCCATTACTCTGAAGTGTGTGCAGGGTGTCCTTAAAAATTTGATGAAGCTGGGAAGCTGGAGGTCAAAAGAAGGAGCTATCAGCAGGGTGGCTGTGAAGAAGCCACACTTAAGGAATGGAAACGTGAAAAGGTTGAGGTTTGCCAAAAACTACACAGGAAATAGCCCCAAAATCAGTGGCAACAGATGGAGTGATGAATCCAAATGTGAAATCTCTGATTGAAATCTAAAGCAGGAAGTCAAGAGACGTCCAACAGTGTGTGCCTAGAGCCATCTGTAAAACACGGCGGAGGCTTTGTAATAGTCTGGAGCTGCATTTTCACCAACTGGTGTTGGGGAATTTGTCAAAATTGAATTATGTCCCAGGAAAAGTACCATCAATTTTGATCCACAGAGCAGTATCATCCATGAACGCATTTGATTGTCAACAACTTCAGATTTTCAGCATGACAATGATCCCAAACTCATTACCAATCCAGCTAAAGCTTACCTGGTTGGAACAAACATGCAATGTGAGACTTAAAAGGTTGATTCTGTTCATTTGGACATAGCGTTTAGAGTGGGAGAAACGTTTCGTCACTCATCCGAGTGAGTTTAAATTAGAGTTTTAATATAAGTATTTATAGCAAGAACAGAAGAAAAGGCTGCAAACTGTTTTTACCTTATACATTGCATTCCATGTACATTTCAGCGCATTTTAATAAAACACTGGACCCATTTCCCACTTTTTGAGAAAAAATACAAAGAAAGCTCAAAACTTTTGCACTGTAGTGGTGGATTGTGGTGCTTGTCACTTACCTCTCCTCGGACTTTCATGGTTAAAGAGGATCCCGTTGACAGCAAACATGTTGTAGGCCTCTCGGAAGTTCACCACAATCCAGTAGGCATAGAGTTTAGCAGCTCCTGAGGGCAGAGGGAAAAATAATCAGTATCAATTTTATATCAATTGAAATTGAATTTATGGAAGGAAATATCACTTCAGGAAAAAATAAAGCCATTTTTATTCTTTGGAGACTTTTCTACACTTTATTTGCATAACAAGTCAGAATAAAAACTGCTTATAACAATGATCAGTCTATAGAGTGAATCTTATAAACAGAGACCTGATCTCCTCTAAAAGACAAGCTACATTTCATGGAATACAACACGCGTGGATCATATTTTGAAATCAAGAGCTTGAAGTGCAGATTCCTGCTGATTGAGTAAAAGCAGGCTTGTACAGAAAGTTCTCCCCATTTTCCTCCTCCCTTCTCCTACGACGAGGAGAAAAAACAAAGCAAATGAAGGGAGGAGCCTGTTGATCAAGCCATAGGTCAGGATGTACAACTGGAGGTGAAGGGAGGTCACCATGGTGACCACCGCCTCCCCTTCCTTGAGTCTAATTAATAAAGGTGCAGCCCTTCTTGAGATGGTATGCACCTCCCATGCAGCTTCAGACTGAGTGCTGACAGATGCGGAAAGTGTCAGTGAAGAGACCATTTAGACAACATAGAATATGAAAGACACACGTACGGCCTGTGTGTGTGTGTGTGTGTGTGTGCGTCCGTACGTTGCATGCATTGAAAGTCAGTGTTGAGTGCTGTGGATATAAAGGTGTCTTTGTTAAAACGAGAGCTACTCCAAGTCAGACGGCTGGCCTCGGGGTGTGTGTAGAGCTCAAACACAGTCTAAGAACTGAAGCCCCCCTCTATTCATTCACTCACACACATGCACACACATACACACACTCCTAGAGAAAGAGAGAGAGAGAGAGTTCAAGAAAAAGTGGAGAAGAGGCATCAAGTAATCTCTGTTTGTATGCCCTTACAAGGCCAAGTACAAGTGTCTGACAAATGGTGAGAGGTAGAGAAAGTAAGGAAATCCTTGTGTGTGTTAATGTGGATGTCCATGTGCACATGCGTCTTACCGTAAGGTGAGCGGGGGTAAAAGGGAGTGGTCTCCTTCTGAGGGATCTCCTGGACTTTGCCATACAGCTCACTGGTGGATGCCTGGTAGAACTTGACACTGTTGGTGAGACCACATGTCTTTATGGCATCCAGGAGGCGCAGCGTGCCTACACCGTCCACATTAGCTGTGTACTCAGCCAAGTCAAAGGAGATCTTGAAAAGAGAGAGAAAGAGAAAGGAAAAATGACACGTCATTAAAACAACTTAATGGAAAAACTGCTTCTAATAGAAACTGATTTGCATTTTTGGTTGACTGTACAAACGAGCTGTCAACTTTGGATATAATATTTGGGGTCAAGTCTTTTTTTAAATTTTTCGCCAGCGTGACCTTAGATTTATAACCAGAATTTTTTTTTTCTTTTAATCAGTCAAACTTTGAAAAAAAGAAAATACCAGAGAAATACTTTTGTAACTCAGGTATAAAACCAAAGAGGAAACTGTGATATAAACATACACAACATCATATCACAGGTCACCCTACATACACCATGACACCCATGCAGTGTTGTACTCCATCTCCCAGAATTCCCGTTTCCAATATGAAAAGCCAGGGGACTTAACAAAGACTTGGGGGGAAATTAAGTTTAAATTAGAAATGGCTGTGCGCATGCATGTTTCTGTGTGTGTGTGTGTGTGTGTGTGTGCTTGGACTGTGTGTGCTTGGACTGTGTGTGCTTGGACTGTGTGTGCTTGGACTGTGTGTGCTTGGACTGTGTGTGCTTGGACTGTGTGTGCTTGGACTGTGTGTGCTTGTGCGTGTGCCAGGTTGGCCTCAGGCTCCAAATCAAGCGTGATGGTTAAAAGCGTGCCAGTTAGTGGTCACCACACCTGGAGTGAGTGGCATGAGCCAGGTCTGTATGGAGGAAACGCTTTGGCCCTTTAGTGCTTTCACACCAGTGCTGCACACACGGCCGGATAAAGACCCCTTATTTAAAACGGGACCTCGGAACACTGAGCCTCTATTCCACTCACAGGACATACACACTTACATATAGACACACTCACAGAAACACAAGCAGTGAGCAGGTTTGATCAGGTTCAATTACACTCCACAACTCAGTGTAATTACCTGTGACGCTCCACTTACGCTTTAACTTTGCATTCTGGCATTCGGTTATTTTTACATCATTTACAAGAAAAAGTGAGAGGACACATACTGTACATTGTATAATGATATTTTCCGTTACCCTCGTTGACAAGGACATCAAGTGGACAGAATAATAAAAAATTCCCAACAAATGAATAGAGACCAAAAACAGCAAAAACTGAAGCGTCAGAAGGTCCAGTTCAATACTTTTCTCTTTGACACTGACAACAAAAGATGGATTTTATGATCATAACAACTTTAAGCCATTGTATGATATCCACTTTGCACAGAGGAATGTTTGACTAAATACTGCAGTGTTTTTGTAGCCAACTACAGCTTGACCTTTATCAGTCTACAGATTTAACAAAAGCAGCCAGTGCTCAAAGCATTGGACACTTAAAAGCCTGGAAAAGTGTTACTCATGAGCCCTTTAAGAAATTACAAAAAAAGCTCAACTCCTCGAAGCAACAGACAAAGAACTGAGTTTGCACAGTAGCATAAAAGAGCACAAAAAGACAGGGACATTATAAGAAAAACATCTATATGAGACATAAGATTTAAAAGGGAAAAAGTTTTGAAACATTTTAAGCACTTTTCATAAGATCAGATTGGTGATTCCATGCGTTTTTATGTCCCAATAACCAGGGTTTTAATAGTTTTGCAATTTTCATTAGTTTTTATTTTTATTTAGTTTTGACTTCAGATTTTCAATTGTATATCAGTTTTAATTAGTTTTTACCAATTGTTTGCTAGTTTAGTTTAGTTTTTATTTTTTTTGAAAATCCTTAGTTTCAGTTTAGTTTTGATTAGTTTCAGTTATAGGTTTAGTTGTGTTTGCAATAATTAAGTGTAATAAAATCCCAGTTTCATCATATCAGTCATTCTCTTCTGCTTATCCTTGGGTATGTTGCTATTCCAGCTACCATACCCTGCACCCTGGACAGGTCGCCTGTCCGTCGCAGGGCTAACATGCAGAGACAGACAACTCACATTCCCACCTATGGGTTCTTTAAATAAATAAATAAAGGCAGATGAACAACCATTGATACCAGGCAACTATAAAATGTATATCTTGGCCCCAATGAGACTATTAACTCTTGCAGCACCGGGTGTTCGTAATTTTGGTTCAAGTGAATTGATAAACTTTTTGAAGGTAATTGACTCACACAGTTGTGTAGATATCCCCGTCCTGTTGTCTCGGGATGCATCACGCTGCCTTGCCTGGGGTTAGCTTCTGTTTTCTGGGGATGAGGGTTGAGTGTGCTCCCTTACCTTCTCAAGGTAAGCTAGGTTAGCCTTCTTGTGTGAGCTTTTCAAGTGCACTTTAAGGTTTGTGGGATTTTTTTCCCTTTAGAAACGTCCCTCATAATTTGTCTGTTTCCACTACAAGACATTTGCTTTATCCAAAACACAGTCATATTCAAAGTAATCCCAAATTGGACTCTGGCGCTTTCTTCCGACTTTTCCTGACATGATTCTGCGCGTGGACGGAGCAGCAACACAGACAACTCGACTAACGTACTGCCACCTGCTGGCATAATGAGACACAGCAAGAAAAAAATCTGTAAACTAAACTTCATTTTCACCCTTGACTATTGTATGACACGCACACATCAATGAAAACTAAACACATTTTTGCTATAAATTCAGTTAATTTTAGTTAGTTTTGTGAATACTCATTCCAGTTTTAGTTAGTTTTCCTTTTTTTGTTTTTATTTTTATTTCCGTTAACAAAAATGTTTTTTCACTTCTAGTTTTCGTTATTTCGTTAGTTTTCGTTAACGATAATAACCTTGCCAATAACAACTAAAATGAAATTAAATTCTATCAGGCAAAGTCTATTTACACCTACAGGCCACTCTTTCAATGATGAGGATGTACACATCCTGGACAGGGAGGAACGCTAGTTTGAGTCCGGAGTCAAGGAGGCCATTTACATGAAAAGGCAAAGACCATCTCTGAATCGAGGAGGGGGCCTAAGGGTACATCTTTCACCATCTGCAAAGCTGTGATTTCAGCCATTCCCCAACTCTCTGTCAATGGTACTTATGGCCATTGATCAGTGGTTCCTGATCAATAGTCATGACAATTTACATATTAATGATTAAGGACCTGACCTCACAGCCCATTGTTCATTCAGTGGTGCTAGTTTCAGCCATTGTGCAAATGTACTGTTTATAAGTTTGGGGAAACCTGCAGTCAGCTGAGACTGAAGAAGTTACTTGGATGAGTGACGAAACGTTTCTCCCACGGAAAACGCTGCGTCCAGATGAACAGAATCAACCTTTTGGGGGTTGCTTCCAAATAAGTGCCCAGAGGCACTTTGAGATTGCTGCTGAATAGTGAAACTTGGAACTAAAAGGACGTTCTGTTTTCAGATTCAGATTTGGATATGCAAAGCTCCCAGAAGAGCTGCTTTAGTGCAGAGAAAGAGTAAACTTTGTGAAGAGCAATAGAGGGGCTTTCCTTGTAAATCTGGACAATCATAATGAGGAGACAGATAAATATACTGAAAATATGAATCGGGAGCAAATCCAAGAAGATATCAAGACACTTTTACGGGGCTTCCCCTCCACCATGGAGACTACACAAACACACAAAAATAAAAACTTAAGCACAACAAAAGGAATAAAAATGCAAAAGGGTAAATGATGTTAACGTGCACACCATAGAGAAGTACCTGCTCACACTACTTCAACCTTGTAAGCCATATTTTCTAAGACCCACTTTGTGTGCAAGGTTGTGGTGAGTGTGTGCGCGCACACACACACACACACACACACACACACACACACACACACACACACACAGACGCATATATACACAAACCTTGTATCAAAACCAGCTGAGAGGGGCAGGGTCCAGGATGCCTTGACAGTTTAAATCAAACAAATTGCCCTAATGCCTCCATTCTCTGTCATTATGTAAGGCACAGCCTGAGCGCTGATGCTTTAAAGGCCAGACGTTTGTGTACATTGCTATATGTGTGTGTGTTCGTGTGTTCTGTGGGGGCTGGGGGTGGGGGTAGAGGGTTGCTTCTGGGCCCCTCAGTCGACCTGGCAGATATTGTTCTTTCTGGGAAGCGAGCCAGGCCCTGTCAGCATTGGGGGTCCACAGCCAAGCAAATATCCCGTTTAAAAAGCTTCTAACTGTCCAGGATATATTTGCAGTATTTGGTGGTTTCATTTCTTTCCTGCTCATACAAGGTTTGTTGAAATGCGCGCTTCAGACTCGGGAATGTGACTCCAGACGTGTAGGTGTGTGCGCACTCACGTATAACAGAGTGTTGGCGTGTGTCTTGACAGATGTATATGTATATGTATTTATATATATGAGCTACATTTATTCAGCCGTGGCCTTTCTCCATACCTGCAAGGCCTTATATACATACATACGTACATACAACAGTGGAGGAAGCATGTAAAGTTCCATTGTGCATTTACAAATCCAGGAACACATCCATCGCTCAACAATTACAAAAAAAAATCAATAACTTTGTATCATTTACTTAATTTTTACACACATGGAAAATATAGATTTGAAATGTTAGTAGTTTTATATCATCACAACATTGTTCATTATTAGTACAGTAGAATAAAAAAAGCAAACCACACTAAAGACCAAACCAATTTGACATAACCTGGATAATTATATCAGGTTCAGAGTCACCTGATCCAGGCCTAACTATAAGAAGAAGTAGTAGTAGCAGTAATAGCAGTAGTAGTAGTGGTGGTGATGGTGTTGTTGTTGTTTCTGTGTGTGTATTTAAATAAGATGTAGGACATGGGGAGATTCACACATACTGTGTTTGGGTGGGTGATCTGTGCTGGCATGTTCATCATGCAAGCAATCACAAGGCAAACTTACAGAGCTTTGATTAGCCCTTAGCATAAACTAGGCTAGATGCGTGTTACCAACTTTGTCTATATTCAATAATCCACTTCTTTGTGACTTGACAAATGGCAGCTTTTCTACCATAATGCAAGTAATGTAATATACTGGCATTTAAACAAGACTTTGTTCACTCAAAAGTGCTTTAACCATAACTTACATTTTAACCATACACTGATGCAGCACTCTAGTCTGTATGCTTTAAAGACTTCATTTACCTCACCTCCATGATCACTTTAGAATCACCAATTAACCTCATATCATATCTTTGGAAGCCGGATTATCTGGAGGAAACACAAATATACTATATTCCAGAGACAACAGTAAAAATAAGTGAAAGTCACAATGAGTGGACAGCATTCTCACACGCTGACAGTGTGATACATCGCTTCTAACTGCAAACAGCCAAATAAAGAAAATCACTGCGATGCCTTGGAGGTGGAGAGAACAGAGAGAAGGAGAGGCCGGTATGAAGCATGAGTGGAAAGAAGGAGAAACAGTAGAGAGAGAAAGTGTGTGTGTGTGTGTGTGTGCGTGTGTATGTGTGTGTACATGGTGATAAACATGGGTGGAGGTTTGTGGAGAGAAACCACAATCAATTACACCTTTACTCATCACATTACAGGCCAACTCAAATTAGAGCAGTCGTGTGTTAACAGAGCAAAGACAAACAGGCTAAATTCCCTCCAGCAGAGGGAGAGAGAGAGAGAGAGAGAGAGAGAGAGAGAGAGAGAGAGAGAGAGGTTTAGATCAGACCTGGAGACCCATGTTCTGACAAACAGATCAATTACAGATAGTGCTTTAAACTACCATCATCAGCTTTACGAAGCCGCTACTCCATAAAAACATCCTTTTGCACGAAAACACAAAGTCTCGATGGAGTGCTTCTTCCTCTCAGTGTTTATAATAATAGCTGGTGGCTAATTTTAGCAATTTTTTCCCCTCCATCGACAATCATTTTATATGTAAACAGTCCCCTCATTCTTATATTCAAGGCTCAGTTGCTGCTTACTAGCCAGTCTCAGTCCCCCTCTACCTTTTTCCCCATTATTAGCTGGATTATAGACCAGGCTGTTTGATATCATTCAGCTGCTTCTCCATAGAGGAACTGCAGTCGAACATACTCCAGTTGCACCATCTTGGACTGCTGCTGAAGGTAATTCTTCACCTAATGTGAAGATCCACTGTAACCTGAACCTGCAACCGTGGAATCGGTAAAAAACTGATTCATGTGCTTCTGCACTAAGCTCAATGAGGCCGCTGAGCCCAATGCAGTCCAAGACAGCAGAGTTGGAGTTCATCCACAGGATAAGAAACTCTCTGGAGAAGCATGACATGTATTTTACTCCCCCAAAGTGCTAGGTAGATTAAATATTTAAACAGTGGCTATGGCTCAGGATGCAAAGCAGGTCATCTAGTAGTCAGAAGGTTGGTTCGATCCCTGACTGCTCCAGTCCAGTCACTCTTTTTTTAGCGCAAATGTCTGCACACATATACCTATATAACAAAAAGTACCCGCCCTGCCTGCTATGTTTAAACTGGTTCTACAGCAGCATTTGTCCAATGGTCAAATTAGCTTCAAAGACACCTCATGACATGGATGAGTAAAGGCAGGAGTCAAAGTCTAGCTTCTCTTGAGCAGTTTGTTTCAGCTCTTAACACAGTTTCATTACCATTTCATTTGATTGTTTATTTCATTATCACCATTGGAACTTAAAGATGTAACGCTTACATCCTTAGAAATAAATACAGCAATATTGAAACTTTCTATGAGCCAAGCAAAACAAGGGTTGTGACATCGTGTGTAAAGAGAAGAAAGCAAGACAGATGAAGAACTGCAGTGGAACAAAATCGTGGAGGAAAAAAAGCATCAAAGTGTTGGAGATATAAATCACTACTTCTGGTCAAAACTCCAGACTCCAGAAATTTATGATAATGATGGTGAAAAATCAACACTAATCTTCACAATAAATTGTTCAGTTGTCATTCAGACAGCACTGAAGTGGTGTTGTTGTATCGTAAAATTATTTGAAATTACTGCACAGTTTTCCATGATTGCGTAATCTTGTGACGGTAGCCTAAGCTACTGTTGCTGTATGCGGCCCCAAACGCTCTCCAAACAGAGCCCTCATCATGTGTTGTGATAAAACCTCAGAGAAATGTCTCCACCTCTAGTCCTGTCTTTTTGTGCGACTCTGTCTGTGTATAAACACACACACCTGCTAGAAAAACAAAGGTGCTATTTTTTTCCCCTTTCTCTGTGCCAATTCGCCTTTCCCCAAAACGTAGACACAATAGAGGTGAAAAATGCCGGGAGAGTAAGATACACAAAGTGAACAGCAAGAGACAAAGGCGCGGATGTATGGCATTGCATCATCAGGCTGGAACGTGTTCGCTCTTTGCTCTGCTGTTCTCTCTCAGGAAGATGATCAACGATCTTGCCCGCCAGCCGATGCAGGTAAAACTACAGGTACGAGAACCTGTTATGGGAACCTCCAAAAGTAACATGCTCACCGCTTGCAAACATGAGAATGTTAGTAATCCTCAAATAGCACAGTACATACAAACATACCCATATCTACTTTATGCCAAGAATTCCCTTGTGACCAATATTTACAGGTTTAAGACTTAATTTAGACACACAGACAAGCTGAAAGCTTTAATCTAAGTGCACCTGAAGGAAATACAAATACTGTGCATATTAATAGGGCCTTGGTTCAGCATGAGCTGCTAAAAAAAAAAAGCATAGTTTGTATGCTTCATGTTGTTTACACAAGGTTTTTTTTTTTTAGAAACGTTAGGAGGGAATCGAAGACGGAATAGAAAACATTTTTTTTAAAAAGTGACGTAATTTAATACAAAACTGCAAAACTGAAATCGACATCTAATTTTATAGTGACATCTGCATATTAAATGGACTGGTTGTTATACAGTGCTTTTCTATTCTGCCTGAGCACTCACAGCACGCCTCATTTATGCAACCACTTTTTTCTATGCCTAAGTGCTTTCTTTCTAACATTCACTCTCTGATGGAAACATTAGAGAGCAACTTGGGGTTCAGCATCTTGCTCAGGGATATTTGGCATACAGACTGGAACCGCCAGGGAACGAACCATCAACCTTTCGATTAGTAGATGACCTGCTCAACCTCCTGAGCTGCAGCCACCCCAAATACTGCTTTACATTTAGCAGTATTTCAATATTTTTCAGTATAAAAGCTCAAATGTTACTTCCATACCTGCAAAGACAGCTAATTAGTTTGCAAACGCTCACTATTTTACAAACCAGGCATGGAGACCATTCATCTTCAGAGTAAAAGTCGTTCCTTACAACCAAAACCAACAGGCAAACACACAGCACTTGTAAACGATGGGGGGGAATGAGCATTTTTCTCTCGAAAACCAGTCTGTGACTAATATACAGGTGAAGTCCCTGAACTTCTGGGGAAAAAAGGAACGCACTCCAAAAACAACTCTGCGTGACAGCTGCTCTAAAGTAGCAGTATCACAAGATGAAGAGCATAACTGGTTTCATTTGTAGCTGGTGATAAAGAGCGTTCATCAGGTTGAAAATGGCACAGTCGTCCAGTAAAGATGGAAAGAAAAGGGTTGGTGAAACTCGTTTTATGTTTTATGACAGCTTCCTTTCATGTGGAGAATGAATTGCACGAGCATGCTCTCAAAATAGATTTTATACCTCATTTACTCAGGTCCTTCTTTTATAGAACATGAGGCGTAGCACTGAAGTGTTGATCTACTTTACTTATGTACTTAAGACATAATTGTAAGTACTTTAAAGAAAAAGCAATGTTCATATTAATTTTTCAAATCAGGTATCCGTACATGGCACGACATGCATTTACCCACTAATCCCCCACCCCGCTGATGTTCACTCATCATTATGATCATATCTCAATCTCTGCATTTTTCTGTCTAATTACAGGCGTCTTCTATTGAGTCGGTGCAAGTGTTGCTGCAGCTATGGCAATGAACAAATACAAGTACACAGATCAGGTGGATGTGAAAGAGACAGATGGAGATGTGGGAGGGTGGCTAGAGCACGTGTGGACAGATACGTGCTGTGACAGCGTGTGTCAGGGCAGGTAGACTCGGAGTTGACGATTGACTGTCAAATTCAGGATTTATGCAGACGAGTCTGGAAAGTCCCAGTCTGCCTCGTGGCACTCCCATCTGCCTCTCTCTCGTTCCCCTTTCTCTCTGCATCGTTTTGTTTGGAAGATATTGTTGCGAACAGGTGGTGGCCACTTTCACTCCGGCCTTCCGCCGGAATTAAAATACTGGAAATCTGAAGGGTATCGACACCAGAGCAATCACCTTATGGTTTTATTAAGCTAGTTTTCACACACTGCCAAGACAAGAAACACGTAACGCAAAATTTCTCTGCATGTTACATAACTACTGTAGTAACACTGGCAAGAATGTATCAGATGGCCTTTTACGATGCTGCACAGTGCTTTATCAAAAGAAGGACACATCGATCGATTCATCGTCACCATGATACTATGATAAGGACAAAGCATGAGTTATGTATACTGAGTGTCTTAATTAGAAAAGTATTAACTAGTTGATTCAATCATGTAACCAACCTAAAAATGTCCATAGGATAAAACTTAACTTCAAGTGGACCTAATACCCTCATTTGCTGCTATATATATTGTTTTTGGGGGACAGTCAATGCAAAATTATCCTTTACTTCCCTCTTTTTTTAAAGCTTATACTAGATCTTACAGCCCCTTAGTTCATCTAGTTTGGGCACTACACCAACTTAATTTTTGGCTACCGTTCAGTCATACAGCTTTAGACAAGATTTCTTGGTTCTCTTTTCGCACCCACATTCAGTTAGGGTTGCACACTCAGGGTTGGCCTTCGATGGCTTTGCTGTCAAAAGAACGGTTTGAAAGTTCTGGAATAGAGCCACGAAGTTCCAGTTCCACCTTGGCTGTCTGTGAAATGGTAACAAGAGTGATGCCAGTGATACTGGCATCAAATTAGCTGCTATTTGAATACCAGTATTCAGACAGGTGTATTTGCATACCCCATTCTTTTAGCATTGGATAAGAGTACATGTACAAGCAATGATAAAACGCACTTCATTCTACGTGATCTGCCCTGCAGACATGACCACCAGTCACTCCTACCTTGCAAACATAAACATGCTCGTAAACATGGCAACAGACCTTACCACGGTCATGCCTGCGGGGTTTTGTGGCGTAATCACGACACACCGACACAAGAATACACAGGTCGAAACCATTTTGTCATAAGTGACAAATTTTTGCTGAGGATTTCACTAGAAGATACTGCAGGTGTAAGATCATATCTATACTCCTACCAACTACAGAAAATGAATCGACTGTGTGGGGGGGAGAAAATAAGTGAACACCAGGATACTGCACTGACAACACTGGGTTTGAAAAGTTCCTGGCCTAGGTGAGCAACAACACCAATTTAGTGATAATGTACACTGAGACATGGTGAGGAAATTGAAGGTGACGGAGAAATTGTTTCATGGTTTAAACCCATATACCAACTCTTTCCATGCAATATTATTGCTCTGGAAAGTTCTGGAGCTCCAAACTGATCTTCGGTGTCTTTGGGGGATTGCAGCAAAAGATATACATTAATAGCAGCTGTTAAAATAGCTTTCTCTTTGCGCCTCTATATAAGCATGTATAAAACATACAGGTGTATGCTATATAATCTTCACTCTAAACTCACTCAAAGTCAGACCATGCAATACTGAGGAAAGCTGAAAAACCCCCAGAAGAGCTACATCTCAAACTCTACAGGTCTCTATATCTTAAATGTTAAAGTTGATGACAGTAAAATTACTAAAAGACTGAACGGGGACTGAATGGGATATTTGGAAGGGTTGCCCGGAGGAAAGCCTCAAGTTGCACATGAACAAAACACAAGACTTCTGGAGTGATGTTTGCTGGACACAAGGCCAAAGTGGAGATGTTCAGCCACAATTCAAAGCACCACATTTGGTGAAAATCAAACACACGACATAAGTGCAAATACCACCTGTGAAACACAGTGATGGAGGCAGTGATGATTTGGCCTTGTCATTGTATACCAAACTATTCTAGAGCTAAATGTCAGGCCGTCTGTTTGAGAGCGTGGTTTGATTGAAATCGGCTAATGCAAAACAATCCCAACTCAAAGTAAAGACCTCAACTCAACTGAAATGGTGTCATGCAACCTTAAGGGAGCTGTGCATCATAAAAGGTCCATCCAAACCTAAGTTAAACAGTGCTGTGTAGACATGGCAGACTCATAAAGTCATGGAGAAAAAAGGTTAATGCTGCTAAAGGAAGTTCTACAAACTCCTGAATCGTGTGGTGTATTTTTTTCCACAGGACAATGTAGTTCTGTGTAAACATTTGTTTCTTTGGCGCTCTAACTACAGTTTTTGTCAAATAACACTAAAACTACATTCATCACAGAAAACATGGAAACTCCACACAGACAGGCGGTTCAAACACAAATCATTGCATATTTGTAATAAAATTACAAATAACCATATTTTCTACTAACTCACCAATAAACACTAGCTAATAACTAAACTATAACACGTTTTGTGACTTGTTTATAGCCCCCTGTTACATGAAGATGTATTGTACTGATTCACTTCAACTACATTTTTTCCTAACTTTTCTGAACTCAAATTTACCTATCCTCACCCCTCCCCTTTCGGGCCTTGTTTTGGGCCAGATGCATGAGCACAACTGTAGCTTTCTCTGCTCTAAATGTAGGTATTCATTTATCCATTTTCTTCTGTTTATCCAGGGGACTGGAGTCTATCCCAGTTGCCATGGGCAAATGTAATTACATGCAATTATAAAACTGCATTTTACAACTTACTTTTTATTTTGCTATGTGAACAATATATTAGTGGCTGAGCTGCAGTTGGGTGTTGCACACTGTGTTCAGACAAAACCTAATTGAAATTGTATAGTATTTACACGGATACTTTTACTAGATTTGAGATATAAAGTTTAAAATTAAGACTTCTTTAGAGAAAAGGGTTTTTCCCTACATTTGATTATAATTGTGTATCTTTTTTGGAGTAATTTGTGATGGATTTCTAGCATCTTCCATAACTGGAGATAAATGACTGATCACAAGTGCTTGAAGGCATTCAAACCATTACACTTGTACTTCTGTTATATATCTACTTGTATTACACATATTACTTACGACAAGTAAGACAGCTGAAAACCACTGAATCACAACAATATCCTAAATAACACATAACACCTCTCCTCCCTCCCCCTCTCTCTGTTACTCCTCACACTTTTTTATCAGCTGGCCAAGAGCAGATAACTTCAAAGTGAGCGGTCAGAAGAGAGGCAATGAAGGACCTCCCACACGTGAGACCCCCTGTCAGGACCAAACTGATCCTCTTTACACCTTCACCCTCCACCATTTCCCAGTCCTGTACCCCCCTCGAACTATCCCCTCCACTGATCAAGCTGCTGGGGCTGCTCCATTTGGCTGTAATCAGCACCTAGCATCTTCTCTGATTAGAGAAAGCAGGGTTGGCGGGAAGTAAGACTTGACAAATCGGCACATTCTTCTGCAACTACTCTCCCCTTTCACCCCTCTTCATCCCCCCTCAATCCTCCTTTACCCCTCTCATAGACCCCACTTACATATGGCACCGCCCCCAGCCACCCCCGCCCATTCTGCACCACTAGCATGATGAATGCTATCCTTGTAAAGACAGGAAGACACGTAGACACACACTTCTTCCCTGGTGTTGCTTGCATGATCCTGAAACAGAAGTGAAGTTTGGGGAGCACCCCCGCCCCCACCCTGCAGGTGCTACCTCTCTTGGTTGCACACACAGACACACTCACACATCAATTTGAATGCAATCGCCACCATAACGGCACATTCCCATAAATACACTCCACAGCTGGCCACAATAACGCAGGCCAACACACTTTGGCGGCCCGTGGTAGCTGTCACAGTGCCATGTGACCAAAATGGAGCCCAGATTCTCATTCCACATTGCGCCCGGTTTAAACAACCTCCCCTCTCTCTCATTCTGTCCCTCTACAGTCCTGCCCCACCTCAAACCCCAGTCAGTCTATCCTGGCCCACCCAGGGCCCCCTGGACAGAAGCAGCACAACAGCTGCGTGTGTGTGTGTTCCTGTGTGCATGTGTGTGTGCGTGTGTGTGTGATTGTGTCACAGAGACAGGAAAAAAAAGCAGGACCCCAGCATTACATGGTGCCTACTGGTTATAAATAACTTCTTGTCTGCCCAGCAGACTCACTTAAAGTGACACTTGAGAGAGTTCTATGAGCTGTATGTTGTCCTGTCAGGTTTTATTGGCACTTGAGATGAGCACTAATGTATGACTAAGGAGATTAAACAGAGGAAGGCTGGAAACAATTAGCATGTTTACAGACACCTTGGTTACAAGTAACTGAGTAACTATGCACTTTTTGAAAAAGAATTTCTCCTGAAGGAAGTCAGTTTCTTGGGCAGGTCTATTCATTTTCACTAAATCAACATCGTTTATTATTAAGAAGAAGAATAAAAAAAAAGACTGACTGCCAAGACATTAGGATAAGATGCTGTATTTTTACTACTGAACTTTAACTACATCTCTCAGAAAAATGAAGGCTCAACTGCACATCCAAAACAAAACAAAGGATTAGATTTTTCTCATAGCTTCTGTGCTTTACACTAATGATGAATATCAATAATATAATATTATGACCACTAGGGCTGGGCCATTCTATACCTTTCACGGTAATACCGATACAATGTTAGGCAATGATAAGAAAATGAAATATTGTGATAGAATGTGGGTAAAACACGCATGTGCAGTGCCTTTGTTTTCATACGCACATGGCGAGAAAAAGCGACGGAGAATGAGAAGGGCGAAAGCGGATCGTTGAATGAAACAGATGAACCAGAATTGGTTTGTAAAAATAGTGCAATTTCAATGGTGTGGAACTGGTTTGGTTTTCGTCCGTCAGATTCACACCAAAGCAAAGTTTTTTGTAGAACACCAAGCGGGCCGTCGTGGCGAAGGGAGGAAACACGACAAAGCTATTTCATCATTTGAAGCAGAAGCACTTGTTGGAGTACAACAACTAATAAATTTGTGGAGTTGTAAATTATTTTGTCAATTATATCGTCAGTTATATCATTGTCGCAAATTTTCAAATATATATTGTGATAAATACTTTTGACCATATTGCCCTGCCTTAATGACCACTAACAGGTGACATGAATAACAGGGATTATCTCTTTGTGATAGCATCAGGACCACGGAGCAATGGCAGAAAATGGCCTTTTCTTTTAGATCACATGGATGGCCGGGTTCATATCTCTCACTTACCTGGGAAACACCTGTCACCAGGATTCACTATGGAAAGAAGGCAAGCCGGTGGTGGCAGTGTGATGCTTTGAGCAAATGTTCTGCTGGGAAACTTTGGTCTCACCCATGTAGATGTTACTTTGACACGTACCAGCTACCCTAAGCGTTGTTGCACACCACGTGCACCCTTTCATAAAAATGGTACTCCCTTATGCCTGTAGCCTCTTTCAGTAGGATAATGTGTTCTGCCACAAAGCCACAAAGCAAAAACAAAAGCAAGGAATAACGAGTTTAAGGTGTTGACTTTGCATTTAAATTCCCCAGATCTCAGTCCAATCGATTGCTACTTAATTAAAGAATATAAATTAAAAATGAATTAATTTGGCAGTTTAGCTCAGTGGGTGAGCAGGCGACCACATGCTGCGTAGCCCAAAAGCAGCAGTCCAGGTTGTTACTATTCAATAAAAAGTCAAAATGCCAAAAGAAAATCATATTAAAAGAAGAATTAATTTAGCATTAAAACTATGCCAACGTGTGGATCTCACTGGGCTCCGACTTGATTACTAACCCACTTGGTACTAACTAAAAAATAATATCAACATCAAACATTTTCCACCGGATTTTTCCAATTATGAAATCAATTTCTTCAAGTAAGACATCTTCCTTATGCATCAATGTGTTGAGAGAGATACATCAGTGATGCCACTAATACCTGCAGAGCCTTCACTGTGCTGGCACACTGCTAAACCAAAGAAGAACAGGGATGGGTAAACAAAATTTCACACACACACACACACACACGACGTCACAGTGGCGCACATTTGTAACCATGTGAGTGTTTTTGTCTCCATTTCTATGGTGACGTCTAGCCTCTACACATCAGGACACTCCTCAAAGATGGTGTGAGGAGGAGTGGCCAGCCTTTCCCAACTCCGTTACACCAACAGCTTTCATCTGGAGCGTATTAGAGACATTAGCACTTTCTTATCTCAACGCCTCCCTCCATATCTTTCACCAGCTCCCCCCATTCCTGTCTCTTTCCTCCCACACAGTACCTGCTCATTTTACTTTTCTTCAACTGGGTACCTGTGTGTTCTTCAGATACTCTGAAAGGTGCTACAGAAAAGGGAAACAGTACAGAGGTGGACACAAAGGAAGGGGGCATTACACTACACTGCCACACTGTTAGGTAAAGTCTCTTAAACTATTATACTTGTATTAAGAAATAACTGGCTCAGATTCAAGTAAATAAATCAGCACACATGCTCATATTTTTATATGAGCGCAAGCCAAGTCCACACTGTTCTGTTTGAACGCAGTTCAGTTAAGGGAAGCAAAGATAATCAATCAAAACCCTGACACACACACACACACACACACACACACACACACACACACACACGTACACACACACACGTACACACGCACACACACAGCTATGGTGAATTATAATCACAAATTACACTAAAATATCTATTGAAAAAACTGTTTGTCTGCCTTGTTTGTGGACTGTGAAGTAGGCTTACAGATATTAGCTGAGTGCTTCAACAAATAATACAATTAAGCAAACACTTATTAACACACACAGACAAAAACACACATTTGTACTGGTCATCCATCTTGAGATGATGGCACTCCTGATGGCAGTCCTTACTGGGAAGAGGTATCATGCCGTGCTTAATGGGAGTACGTGCTGCAGAGCCTGGGCCTTGATAGGAATTTAATCTCTGCCATCTATCTCTATTAAAATGGCTCCGAATAGCTGAAGAGTTTGACACTGGCCTGAGAGAAGTGCAATGATGTTGACTCCAAAGATTTTAATGGATGGACAATTTTGAGGTAATGAGCATGAGGTCAGTGTGCGCTAAGTTGTGGCCACCCAGTTGGCTTACTACATTTTGCTGGATTCTCTTGAACTGTGTCCACCATCCTTCATTATCAAGTTTAGCTTCTTCTTAACTGCAATCAAAGAGACCAGTACACAACGTTTTTTAAGGTTAAACCCTCAACTCGATAAGGTCGTTATCTGGGGAAGCCTCAGTGAAGTCTCAGTGAAGTTTTTAGGAGTGTAACGGTCTATTTATGGTCACATGATATCACCACAGTCCTGGCAACTGACGTTTGAAGTGTACAAACAGGCTGCAGTATTCTCCTTAAAGGTAGGTGTCGCCACTCAGGAAAAAAGCTCTGAATTAAATTTGGTGTAACAGTAAAAGAAGTTAAAACAGGAATTAAAGCAATCACAGACTTTTCCAGAACTCCTCCTCTTCCTCTGTACTATCTTGGAACCTCTGAGGCCCGGTATCGACATATACATAATCATACACTTGTGTCTTGAACCTGGCTGGTCCAAACACACTGGCCACACAAAGGTGCACAACCAGCCAAAACAGGGTGGCCCCACACTTATTTTTGCCATGCACTGCCATTCATTGGTGAGTAAGAAAACATGTCATTAATATCTGGTGATAATGTTTTGGCTCTAATGACAATGATTAATTGTATTTTATCTTATTTGTCTGACAGTCATGTGAGACTAACATGAGTGGGGGTTTTTTTTCCCCAAAGCCACTGACCCTAATACTAGTCATGTACTATTACCAAGAAAAAAAACTGTTTCCATCTTTGTGGCTCTCAGTGTTATATCTGTGCATGTCACCTGACCCTGAATACATCAACATGTCATCAGAAGAAAGTCATGACACACTTTTACAGACCCACGTGCGCACACAAAAATCTAGACAAACCACACAAAGTCACGTATACACATAAAGAGAAAGGTTAGCAGAAGACAATTGCCTGGGTTCAAGTCCAACCCAGCTCCACCCGCCTCTCTCACCAGGGCGGGAACATCGGAGCAGGGGTCGGCATGCCGGGTCGGATCATTGCGGAGTGGCCTGTCTTTGAAGGAGGCCTGTGGCAGGGAAGGGTTTTCGGGAAGGGGAAGTGCTCTGCTGGAAGTTTTCGATATCAATGGAAAGGCTTTTTCTGCTACGCGGGGCAGCAGAATGGCTTTCCTTTTACTTTCCGTCGTGGTGGGATAAGGATTGGAAGATAATGTCAAAGAAACATGTGACAGGAATATTTCCAGGAAAGAAAAGCTAAACAATGCAATCCAATCCCCGAAGGGGAAGAAGCTTGTGGAATACATTGTTTGAAACCAAGTTATAAAAACTTTGTACTGCTTCAAACTTTAGTAGAGTGGCTTGTGTGGCTTAAACAGTGTGCTGACATGAAAAGAAGAATAAATCCTGATCAGCCCACAGAAGCACATGCACTGTAGGAACAAGGTCTCCTGACCCGAACTATCTCACGATCCACCAGCAACCTGGCTAAACCACAAGTGCAACCTCTGGCTACCCAGATGTCTGCTCGAGAAAATAATCATATTCACGCAAGACCAGCAGGGTGAAGTTTCAGACTTGGGCTAAAAATAAGGCTTAAATGTAGTGATTTTAGAAGCTGTTAGTCTCATTATCATATCAGCAGTGCTGAAACACATTTTAAAAGTATTTAGCTACTTTAAAGTTCAAATCAGCATTGGCTATTGGTCATACTGTTATTTTAAACATCAGTATTAGCTCGATCCCTAATCACAGTCTCTTCAATTAATTCTATGTTGTATATGTTAATAAGAACTAGTATAGACACAGCAGACTTAAAGCAATAACAGTAAAGATCTGCAATCCTGACAACTACACATTAAAATGAAAATGTATTCATTTTAATTATTTATAATTTCTTCTAATTTAATTCAATTATTAGAACAAAGTTAAATACAACTGTAAAGTCTAATCATGTGGATAGGAGCAACAGCTGAAATGGACTCTAAACACACTGTAAAAAACCTTACTTTATATTATAATTCCCAATCAGTAGTAGACTGTCAGCACTGTGCATCCTGTTAGCACATGCTAATTTGTTACCTTGTTATCTACCTTGAGGAAACTTTGCACTCAGCTCTGGCTTAAGGCCTTTCATAAATGTAGGGAAAATGCCTTGAAATATTTTTTTTTATTCCTGCAGTAAGGACTAATATTCCTCCAAGTAGTTGGATAAGTATGGGTTAATTTAGTCCAAAGCTCTTCCATTTAATTGTGATCATGACTTCATTACACTCCAAGAAAGCAGACCAAAATGCCATGTTTTATCTAGACATTTAAAGAACACATCACTGTCATTACTCAGACAGCGATCCGAAGGAAAGGACATGAACAAAAGGACAGATTTTGTCAGTGGCTGTCCGTGTCAACAGTTTGAACACACTGCGAATGTATGCACTGATTTATATTCCAGGGGCTGCAGACATTTTCTACGTGCATGCAGGAACAGAAAAAAAAACTAAAAACCCATCACCTTCAATGAGACCACGATTAGCTGAGAGTATCGGCTGCCAGGGCTCTGCTGGCAGAGCACCAGGAGTGTCACTGTGGTATGTTGTTGTTTGCTTACAAGTCTAACCGCACTAGAAGATTGTGTCACAGACACAATAGCATCTCTCATTTCTACGTGTGTGCGTCTGTTGATACCTGCTGTCACACTGAGAGATGATCCATGACAACTATGTGATGGGCACGTCCTCAAATGGCAGTTAAGGTGGCAATTGCTTAGAATTATCAGCCTTTTTGTTGTGACCGAATTTCTTTTATATAAGTCAGATTCATGCCAAGATATGTAAATCTCACCGCTGGTGTCTGCCTACTCTCAGGAGCTTTGTGAGGAACACTTTGCTGCCGTTTCTTGTTTGGTTTCCAAAATGCAATGTCAAAAACCCTTTGATAACTAATGAAAACACATCAGCTCTGACTATGCCCTGTGTTCCCTCTATCTCGTATAGACAGGAAGCCAGCCCTGAGTTCTGAATATGTGAATATGCAGATGAAGTGTAAGGTATCACTGCAGAGGAAGAGGTTTCATATGCAAGGCTTTGAATGGGTCTCTGTGAGCTCAACTCGGTATCCGCTCCCACGCGGTAAATGGGTAAGGCGACCCTGGATGGACAGGTTGTGGTCAACCGTACTGGGAAAGCGGACGTCTGAGAGCTGAGAGCTTTGTTGCTTTGGCTTCTGTAGCGAAGGAGCGGAGTAGAGGCGAGGACAGAGAACTCGTAAAAACATAAAGAAAGTAGACACCAGATATCAGTGTGGACTTGCGTTTGAATCACTCAGCAGCTCGCTTTTGAGGGTTGTGCACTAAATCGTGCTGGGGCTAGTTACTGATGTATTTATGGACGGTGAAGTCTGCCATCTCATAAAAGAAAAGACTTCAACAGTGCCATGGTGCAGGTAATGTCTCTATGAGCTAAATGGAATTAAAAGGATTTTAAAAGCCTTTTTAAGATTTTAGAAATGTTTCCAACAACAGGAAATCATTTGGAACAGGAAACTCATCGCCAGTATCGTTCTCTCCAGAGATTTTGTCACAAGTGGGATAGGATACAGCTTATTTTTACTCGGATTTTAATTGTGCGAAAAATTGTCCCTGTCATAACTGTTATAAAAGACTTTTTAACTTTCTACCACCTCAGGCAAAATGATCTGTCCATAGGCCCAGCTAAAAACAAAATTTCCTTTGAACTGTCTTTTACTTCCTATCTGTAAATTTGACTACAGTTCAGTCGTGTTCATGTGTTTTTTCCCTCGATTGTTGGTTTTATTTTGGTTTTATTACACAAGATAAAAATGTCCCAGAAAGTGTTGCCTCTTTCAACAACTTTCAAAGACACAAAAATGTCCTTCCAAACCCAGCTGCTCTGATTATAACTGTGCTGCATGAAGTGGTCCTATGTATTGACATTTTCATCAACAAACGCCCAAATTTTTCTAAGTGAAATGACAGAATCAGTGCCATAATGCTGATACCTGTTAAGTAACAAGGCTTTAACACGAAGGGCTTTTTCAATTACTGTACTGAACTACAGTAACAACCCCAATGTGATCTGTAAATCTGCAAAAACAAGTAACAGTAGCAGTGAGATTTTACATGTGGTTATGATGGACTATATTTTCTCACTTAACCCACAAGTCAAAGTCAATAAACGAGAAGGGAACCAAGTCTTTCCATAAAACAGGGCTGCAACACTGTAGTTACCCATGAGTAACGTACGTGTGTGTGTGTGTGTGTGTGTGTGTGTGTGTGTGTGTGTGTGTGTGTGTGTGTGTGTGTGTGTGTGTGTGTGTGTGTGTGTGTGAGAGAGTGTATTGTGGCTCTCCCCAGGGCAGTAAGGTGCTGACTGACACTCTGGTAATGCCTCCATTTCTCTTAAACCCGAGCAGGGTCTACACACCCCGAATGAAGACATGTCGCTGAGCAGCAAAGAAGGAGAGAAACATCTGGCTCTGAGATGTTGTCTCGCTCGCTCTCTGAGAGCTCCACTGGCAGAAGGATACAAGTTTAGACACAATCCAGAGAAACAAAAGACGGCTGAGCAGAGTCCAAAACTATTCAGCACCAGCAGTCAGCACCAGCTGTGAAGGCTGGAGCTTCATGCTGCATTGCAAATATTTACTTTCAATAGACAATGTCCCCCCCCCCCCCCTTTTTTTATTTTTTAATTAAAATTGAACATTTATGAATTGTTTTATTTTGTTAAGAAATTACATTTTTATTAATTCATTTTTAAAACATATTTTTTTTACATTTGAATCATTTTGCAAGCAAACTAAAAATGTAAATTCATGAATAAACATAAAAAGAACTTCAACATAATTTTCTTTGAATTGCAGTAAGTTGAAACTTTCTGTTTACAATTTCAGAGACATTCGCTCCTCTGTGGCATTTTAAAGTTGTGCAAAAGTGGACTACTATATTACGTTTATTTAAATTATTGCTCATGTGGTGTGAATAACAGTGCACTAATGACACAATTAACATTATTTTCTTAGAAATACATTTAGATAACATCATTTTAAAACAGTACTGTAAAAATATTAGTTTTGCTTTACTGCCAATCAATCAATCAATAAAACATGTATGTGATTTATTAGAATGCATTTTTAAAGCTAGCAAAACATAACTGAGTTGAGTTTCTTTTTTTGTTTTACCTTGATTTTTTACACCTATGTTATATTTTTACATCAATATAAAAAGTATCTAGTATATTTGAGAAATATTGAACTATTTCACGTGCCAGAATTTGTCATTTATATTAATATACACATTTTTCAAATAATGTTTTAATTGCATTAATCAACTTGATTGGACCACAGAAAACATCATCTTATCAGTTCTTCTACTTTGTAATCTCATTGTCTCTGATAGCGACATAAAGACCCAGAAATAACACTTTACACAGAATAATGTAACGTGTGAGTAAACGTGTGTTTAAGCAAAGTTGCTTAAAATAACTGAATATTCCCACCAGTGTCTGGGCATGCTGTGTATCAAGTACAGACACCTGTGCACGATGACGGCGGAGTCGAGGACGAGTGTGTTTTTATTCAAGCTGCACACTTTACGGCCTCTCTGCCCCGAGCACGACAGTTTAATTTGACTATAATAAGATCAGGACGACAGATTGGTTTCACTGGACCGGGCAGGGTGTTTGACTTTTATTACAAACAGGCATCACTTGGAGACTATTACTGTAAACGTTTAGCCGTGGTGGTGGCCTGCTTCGGCCACACATGTGTAAACACTGTGGGCTTAGCGAGCCAGCTCCATGCCAGAGTAGATATTCCCATTCCCCTGGCATGTGGATACAGGAAAGATTTAGCATGGGAAGATCAAATTCCCAGGTGTGTGTGTGTAATGGCTGTCAGCATCAAAATGACTGGCCGGTCAGGGGAAAGAGTGAATGCTCCCCTCACCAGTGTTTGTGTATCCATGGCTTCTTTTTTTCCACTCTTCCCATCATTATATTAATAATTGAGGGAAGAAACGCATAGAGGACTCTGAAACTTTGCCGCTCTGCGTCTGTTACACCCCAGCAAGCCGAATGTGACGAGGTCACTTACAGCAGAGAGAGTGTGTGAGCAAAACCCAGATATGGCGGAGAGATACGCAGCCATACAACTAGTGCAAACTAAAGCACACATACACACGCATAAAAAAACAACCCCACTCTTCCCTGTGTAATTTCTTGCTTAACTCTCAGTAATCGTTTTGTGTGCGTGTGTGCGCGCGCATGCGTGTGTGTGTGTGAGACTGTGCAAAGTAAAGAAAACAGCCGAGTGTTTTCTTTGGAGTTTGCCCACACTGCACACAGACTGAGGAAAGCAGAGATTATCTCCTGACTAATCGTGTTCACTTCTCTCTTAGATGGTACTTATCGTCGCCCACTCGCAACCCCTCCCCATGCCTCCTCCTCGTCTTCATCATCACCATCACACACGCATGTCAACTCACACCCACGCATACACACGCAAGGACGCAAACTTACACTCGAGGCGCACATAAACGCGGACCTAAGCGTGCTTTTTCTGATATGTTTAGCTGAACAAACACATGCGTGAGTATCACGCACATCTCAGGGTCACTTACTTCAGTTTAGGCATGTCTATGACGCCCGACCTGTTAAGAGGGCACTTTTCAAAGCGATTTATACACCTCAGATGGGGCCTGCCACGGCTCTGTCCTAAAGAAAACAGCCTGGAGATATTTTTGAATTCAACGGTTTTGTGCACATCACTGAGTCGGCGTCATGGTTTGCTTTAGCTCGCTGTTTAGTGGAGTCATTAAAAATTTATTGACAGCACTTAACCATTAGAAAAGTCAGTGGTTCCAGCTTCTCAAAAATGTGTGGTTATGCTGTTATTAGGCAGTACTAAACACAAAACAAGCCTTTAATGTGGGAAACTATTACTGCCTACTGTTTTCTTACATTTGACTAATTCAATAGCCCAGTCAAAATTCATCAGTCGCAGATGTATCATCAGCTCACAGGCATGGATCCTGACGAATATGTCTTGGTAACAATTCAACAGCAACAAAACGTATCCTTATATTAATTTAACATAGGATTTATTTAGGTTTTTTTCCACTATCAGAACATATAAACACTAAAATCCAAGTTTTGCGCTGGTTCAGATAAAAACATTCAAGAGAATAATTAATTTTAAAATGAGCGTTGGCTGGAGCCCAACAGATAACCTCAGTGTAGTTTCTCTTTATGATAAATGATTACGCCACCGTTAGCTGATTTATGTGATAATGATGAAACCAGCTTGGACTGAAACAAAAACAATTACAGAACCCTCTCTGCGCTCCGGGAGACGAGGCTGAGAAGTAACAAGTCAACAGTTACCCCAGAACACATCTGCGTCACCCCGTCTGTCCGTCGGCCTAACCTGCCCCGTCGGACGCCAGCGCGCCTGATTGATGGCGTTGTGGAAAAACCAAACACGATTCTATTCAGTGACAATCAGCAATCATGAAGAACATTTATCACGCCGTGATACCAGATTCTCACACTGTCAGACATTTACCAGCGCTGATGATGATTATAAAGGAGAGTAATCTTGATCTTAACTGCAATCCTACAGCAGCCTGAAGGCAAGGAGCAGCAAGGAATGAGCTTCTTAGGAACGCTGGGTGACAAAAGGAGGCAGTGATGGAAACTAATTTCTCACATCTCTTTCCTTTTGTGAGGGCAAGTAACTCTGAATAGACGCTCAAGTGTGTGTGAGACCATGATTCAACAGGCTAAATGGATTAAAACGAGACATTGAAGCATTTACGGGCAACTTCTGAAGCATATTTACGTCTATAACATTGTTCAGAGTGTGTGAAAATAACCCATTTTGCTTTCCTTCCCATATACCTTTAACATTCAGAGACACTTTTCTACATTTTCCACTGTGTCAAAGACGGAAAAAGCTAAAAGCAAATAGTAAGGCCGAGAGAAACAATGAACCAGGGCTGATAGTTTGATTAATGATCTTTTTTCTATTTGCCACTCACATGTCTGGCAGCACCAAAGTGCTCGAAAGAATGTACCAGTCGATGGGCCGTGTGTGTGGTCATACACTCAGCTCAGGATTCACACACAGTATTTGTGAATTTAATACTTGGACGTAATTTTATTTAATGGCAACAGTTTAGTGCAGGCCCTTATATTATAACAGGACAATCCCCCAAAACAAAGCCAGACCCATCGAGATATATCCTCACTCTGGTGTGGAAGAACTACAGTGTCCTGAGCCAATAACTAAAAATGAGAAGACAGTAATCTGGGAATTGTATAGAAAGGCCAGACTAGTTTGGAAGTAATCTTCCAAACGTATTTAATGTGTTATAATTTAAAATGGCCTGTATTTGTATAGCGCTTTACTGGTCCCTAAGGACCGCAAAGCGCTTTACACAACCAGTCATCCACCCATTCACACACACATTCACACACTGGTGATAGCAAGCTACATTGTAGCCACAGCTGTCCTGGGGCGCACTGACAGAGGCGAGGCTGCCGGACACTGGTCTTCTGACCACCACCAGTAGGCAATGGGTGAAATGTTTTGCCCAAGGACACAACGACCGAGACTGTGCAAGCCGGGGCTCGAACCGGTTTCCGATTTTCGGTTTCCGATTACAAGGCAAACTCCCAACTCTTGAGCCACGATCGCCCCATTTTATGACTAAAAAGATTTTAGATGCCTAAAATTTAGACTAAAACTGCATTGAAATTTGCTGTAAAGATAAACACAGCCTGTTGGTCCGGCTCTTTTTTGTTTAAATACTCCATCATTCTGATGTAGTTCCAATTTATTTTTACATGAATACTCAGGTAAAGCTGCTTCACACCTGCTAGGAACCCATCATGTCAAAGCTTCGCCACATATACAGAAAAACTACTAAAAAGCAAAACTGTAGCACTATAGCATCTCAAGTCTGATCAGTTTGATTGAATTTGTACGCGCAGTTATAATAATCGAAGCATTGCACTTTAATCCTCTCACCTTTCAACTGAAGAATGGACTGGTTTTTAGACGGCCCTTTTCTACTTGAGTAACACAACATGTCTCAATCACACATAAGCATTCTTTTCTGTCTAAAGTGCTTTCTTTCTAAAATTTACACTCTGATGAATGCATCAGGTCCCAAGGACACTTTGGTATGCAGACTGAAGAAGCCAGGAATCGAACCGACCTCCCGATCAGCAGATGGCTGCTCTACCTTCTGAAGCCACAGCCTTCTCACGATGTGCCCGTGTGACAGTTTGCTAGCTTACAAGCTGTTAACCTCTAAAACTTGACAAGTATTAAAAGAATTTCCTAATGTCCCAGAAAGTTACTGTAACTCACTAAAGAATGGCACGTGAAAAACAAACAAAAGATTTTGTTCATCTCTCAAAGCTTATACATCTGTTATTGTCTGCTGAGTGACTGTTTACTGCGCTTGAACATTTTACTCTCTCCGAGAATAAAGGCCTGTTTGTTTAGTTGATGGGAACACGTTAAGAGAAGCCCAACCCTTCATTAAGGTTTGACAGCGTGATTTAAAGCTTCAATTAAAACACGCAGGCAAAGACAGCACCCAACACACAACACAGGTACTGAAATGTAAAAAAAAAAAAATCATGCTGTACAATAAGACTTTCAGCACGTCAACAAGAGAGTAAAACAATTACACTCATATAGATTAACATCTAATGTTGTAACTTCTCGCCTACTTATTACATCTGCACTCATTTCAAACCCTGCCTCTCCTCTTCTTGTTTTTGTTCCACGGTCCACAGTGTGATCCAAACATGTGAGATCATAGCTCATTACAGCAGGCTTTTGTAAATACATTGCAATCCTCAAATTGCACAACAGACACATATTTGTACACGGGGAACCATAGAGAACACCCAAACACATTCTTAGACAAAACTAATAAAGGGAACAGTGTCTTTTGGAACAATTACAGATCATGACACTCTTAAAAAACAAATTTACAGGTTATGATACAGCAATTACGCCGCCATTTTTTTTCTTCTTCTTCTTCTTCTAGGAGCGCCTGCCTTTTATCCCTAGTAGTACTTGAAACATCAGCTTCTGTACAGTCTGCAGTGGCACAATTACAATTGCAGGACACGCTGGGAAGAGAAACTCCAAACACACGGCAGAATTACACAAACATGCAATTAGCAGAGGAAGTGTGTGTTTTTGTGTGTGTGCGTGTGTTGTATCTATTAGGGTGTGATCATGCAGCACAGAGTGGGCAGCAGCAGTCGGGACTTGTGTTCGCAGATTAGCAACAATGTTTACTGTGAGTAATGAGCTTATGTCACTTATGGAAGGATTGAGCGAGCTGCATCTTCTCACTGTGTGTCACAGCCAGTGTGGGTGTTTGGGGATATAGTGTAATTACGAGGCTGCACTGATGACAGAAGAAGATATTAAGACTAATTTTCATAATGAAAAAATAATAAAGCCTAGCTGCTGTTTGACAGCTGCTTTTGAAACAAACAAGCTGAAACAAACTTTTTTTCCCCTTTGCTAAGCCTTACTGCTTCGAGTCAGTGCGTCTGCTCATTGAAATCCCTTTGTACACACACTGTAATTCTACCACTATGTATGCACACTAGAGAAAGATACCAATAAAACCAAATCTCTCTGTCAACTGAGCTGTGTGTCTCTGCGCTCTTTGTGTAAACTCAAGTTGTTATAATAGTTTCACACGTGTTTTTTTTTTTTGTTTTGTTTTTTAAGCACAGACACGGCAATACAAACTTAAACCAACACCTATTTGCATAGCAAACCGCTCGATGTGATTCGAGTCTACCTTATCTGCAACTTAAACTGGAAATCTGTTATTTCTGGGTGCTGCGCCCTCGATATTATTGCTGCAAATGGAGCATGAAACCCCAGAAGAAGCCACAAAGTTAATACTCAAACCAAATCCTGACAAAGCATAGCAGAGATATAAAAAAAGAAACTCGTAACGATTATTGCAAATGTGCTGACATTTATGCAAATGGGAACCAAATAAGTTGTTTATGATGGGGTCTATGATGACCTCCTTTGGCCTATGAAGGTTTTTTGTTGGTTTGTTTGTTCATTCTAGAATAAATGTTTTTAAAAGAGCACATTAATAGAACAGAATAGTTATTATTGTATCGAGTTTGTTTCATGTATTATTTTCGTTGTATGTAATTTGATTCAGTAAAAAAAGTTTGATATTGAAATTGATTGAAGAGAAATGAGTGGGAACGCACAGTGGTTCCCAAACCTTCCCAAAGCCCCTCCAACAATGCCCCCCATAAACACACTCTCACACAAATCCTTCACTTTTCAGTCTCCTACAGAAATATAACAACGGTGTGTTACATTACTGAAAAAAATTAATATACCAATGATTCTGAGTGGTGTCAATAATTATAGGCAAAAAATATTGTTCAGGTTTTTTTTGTGACTTGCTTTGCCAGCGCTGTAGAAGTTCAAATTTAGCCATCCACCTCCTTTAGTTCAAATATAACCATATTTCGAGAATAAAGGCATTTTAGTCTTATATGAAAAGAAAATGCCTTGGAGGTATGACCAAAATCTCATATCGTATATATACGATATATCGTCCTGATAACGATATAAATCACAAAAATGTAACATTTTCGGTAAATTCTGTGAATCTCGGGCAGCTCGACTTGCGTGAAGAGTTTCCAGCTACGCGTCATGTAGCTGGAGTCGAGTGTTTTAACCAATGCATGAAACTGTACATTTTTTAGACATAAGTTGTAATGGCCGCCGTTTTGTTTGTGAGTATTTATTACATGGCCTGCTGCTGGGAAAAGCCTGTTCTAACGTTTGAGTCTAAGGTTTATTATTTAGCACCTGACCGCTCTTTTTTTACTTCCATCCCATCCATCCATCCGCTTCCACTTATCCTTTTCAGGATCGCGGGGGGCGCTGGAGCCTATCCCAGCTGTCATAGGGCGAGAGGCGGGGTACACCCTGGACAGGTCGCCAGTCTGTCGCAGGGCCAACACACAGGGACAGACAACCATTCGCACTGTCATTCACTCGCACATTCACACCTAGTGACAATTTGGATTATCCAATTAACCTATCCCCACAAGCTGCATGTCCTTGGACGGTGGGAGGAAGCCGGAGTACCCGGAGGGAACCCACGCAAACACGGGGAGAATATGCAAACTCCACACAGAAAGACCCCGGCCTGATGGTGGAATTGAACTCAGGACCTTCTTGCTGTGCGGCAACAGTGCTAACCACCGTGCCACCGTGCTGCCCTCTTTTCTTTTCTTTTTTTTACCTTTCATCCGTAAATAATCTGCTCTTTCACATGATTCAGTTTATTTTGAAAAATCTCAACAGGATCTTGAGCTTTATTGTGAAAGGTTTATGTGGAACATAAACAAGCGGACACGCGATGGTGTTACCGTCGTTGTTGCTAACCACAACGCATAAAAACAGGCGCTTGTCTGTCTGTAGTGTGGTTATATAAAATATAAGAGAAAGAGAGAACTTTAGGAAATTAATATAACCACTACAGTGACCATTAAAACAATGAAAAAATATTGCTGTAAACAGTTTATTTTGCGACACCACGAAACAAACAATAGCGTAAAATGAAACATAGACGTTTTTATATCGTCATCCGATATATATCGTTATATCGAACAGCCCTACTTGGAGGTTCTCTATATTTTTATCTTAATGGTTTAGTAACTTTTTCAGTTTTTTGTCCAAATGTGCGGTAGTTTAAGAGAAGCAGCGTTCTCCCTGAGGCTACTGTAGTTACCAACTTAACTAGAGCTCTATGACTGCATTGTAAAAGACTCTTCACTTTTTTTTTTCCAGCAAACATACAATAACTTGTGCATTAGCTGAAATATTAAAACAATCTGTTTATTTCTTGAGCTGTTCCGTTTTAAAATCTGCTGACTCTGATGAACTGATCGTTTACTTAACTAATCAAATAACAACTTTATTATACAGGAGAATAGGCACAGAGCAAACACACAAAACAAGACTTGTTGGTTCAAACCTACCCTTTCTATACGAGTCAATATTTAGATTTGCATTAAGCTATTTATAGCTGTAATAAGCTACATACCACAAACTCTAAGCCTCTAATTGTAGGCCGGGGTCTAATTATGGGGGGGATTGCTTTTGTGCAGCAATAAATCCTCACAAAAGCAGATTACCTGGAATTAGATGAGCACTCTTCTCAGGTATGACTTCTTTGTTCGCTGCTACAAACAACCAGCACAGCTTCAGATAAATCATTACAGAATATCCAGTATGAAGCTGTGAAGCTTACTGCCATTACTGCCAAATGTGTCCCTGGAGGACATAGCAACAGCAACAGGAAGATTGATGAGTTTAATAAATATTTAGCGTAATCCCTGGTTACCATCTTTTCTCCTCGGCCATCTTCTCTTACCAACTACACCAAACTCATTAAACAAACGAGCCCTGCTTTGTGTGTTCATTGTGGTATTCGCATCGTATCGTAACAACAAACATGCTACGGGCTATTGTCAATCACTCGTCAAAGAACTAAAAATGGAAGGGAGAATGTTAGAGGAGGAAAGGATCCAGGCATGATGGAGCTGTTCAGGAAAACAGTATTACAGCTTTAATCTGGCAGTTATGTTGAATACTATTTCTCCATTGTCAACATTGTACCTGGTTTGATCCCTTTCCTGTCTTTTGTTTTTCCTCACTTGATTTATTGGTGTGTCTTTTTTTTTTTTCTTGATTCATCTGAATGAAAAATTGGACACCAACAAACCCAGAGAAGCCTAAACTTGCTATCGAATTTGCTTACCTGTAGAACACCTGTAATGACCCACACAAACCTGCAGGGGGCAACATCCTATGACAGCTTCGAGGAATATTAAAACTTAAAACTAAGTCAAAAAAGTTTTATGTGCGTGCATTTTGTGAATTGTGGATCCAGGGAGATTGTTCATCATTATTATGTAGCTACAATGACCTATTCTTTATGGTTTAGTCCTAGCCAAGTTTTTCAAATTCCCCATATAAAAATAATACCTAATGACCAAACATCAACATTAATTATTAGTTTTTTGTTTTTGTTTCTCAATTCTTCAGAAACTAGATTACTCTTACGTATGAAATCTTTCTATTCAACTTATTTATTGTAACAAATTAAAATGAAGGTTCTTATGGAATTATCAGTGTTAGATCAATCAACTTATCAATTACTCTAGAAATTGGTGGGAAAATACCCAAAATAGCCTCAGTATTTTTCAACAGCTTGTTTTGTCTTATGAATATAAAATAAAAAATATATTTAGTTTCATCCAAATGATTACATAACACTGGACAGAACTGTTTTTCCCCACATTGATTTCATTAACAAATTATCAACAACAATGTAAATTAAAGTCCAGCTTAGAAAACTGTGACTTTTAAAAAATCCCCACTGAATAAATAAATTAATGGATGATTTCTGTTATTTTTTTTCCCATTATTTAATTATGGGGTTTTCTTGTTAAAAATTAAAAAAAAAAAAATTGTAATATGAAAAATGACTTTGGAGATTACTTTGGATACAGAAGCCCACTGGTGCAGAATGCCGCTTACTTCTGCACACCTTCTGTTTATGTGCTACAACCCTGACACAAACTACCAGGGGAATCGTCCACAGCAGCTCTCTACTGCCACCTATAAATCACACGAGAAACTACATCTCCAGAGTTGACTTTGGCTTCTGCTTGTCGAACGAACTGCACAGTTGATGTGAAATATTTGGGCCTTGATTTAAGATTAGACTTAGATGAAATCATATTTAGCTTTATGATACCATTTATTGACTGAGTGTATTTACTTTACTTCTTAACTAACCTCAAAAAGCTACCCCCTCCCTCCCCACTTTCCTGCTCTCTCCTTCCTTCTATCTTTTCCCGAAATGCATGTTTCCATGTGTTACAACTGTGCTGGAAAACAGAAAAAAAGAAAGAAAAAAAAAGGCCTGAGTCATGAGTGGAGCAACAAATCTGACCCACAAGGAACAACCACAAAACATTCCCTGACTCTGAACGAGGAAAGTGCAGACTTGTTTCTCTTGGCACAGAAGCATCTATTCTTAAGCTAAAGTTCACTTTTCAAAACCATCTAGGCCAGGCAGCCTGCCTTGCATGAAGGCCTAACCTTTCAAAACAGGAATCGGTCTGTTCAGGGAGCTATTCTGACCGCTGACTACCAGGCCACCAACGCAACGCGTTCCTGCTTTTCCTCATTCAACAGGTGGCGGGCATGAGAAAATGTGGGCACGGAGATTGCACTCCATCTCCATTTGGCCAAAACTGCCAGTATTCTGATGCTGAAACGCAATTTTAAAACAATGGAAAGCACGGCACCTTAAATACTCGCAAACCGCACACACGCAGCTAATGAGTCCATTGAGACAGAAAACACACACTTCAGCGGGGAATGCGCTAATTTGGTTCCAGGCGAGCCTTGATCCCAGTGAGATACACACACCACTGCAAGCGTGCCACTGAGGGCTGATTGGACGGTGTTAATGTAAACACCAATCAGAGAGTGAGCAAACCCAGCCAGTGGGCTATTACCAAGGCAAGACCGCTCATCATTCACAGAGTTTACGAAATGATAGTCACTGTCCTCTCAGTGGCTGTTTTCTCCAAATGCTTTGTATGGACTCGGGACATTAAACAGATGCAGAACTTGTGTTTCACGCTCACGTATAAAAAGCCTACAAACGCGCAGCAAAATCTGTAATATAAAGGGTTGTAAAGTTTACTTATTCTCTCTTGTGTTACAGCAGTCAGTGCTCATATTAAACATGCCGACAGGGTTTGTAGAAATGCAGTGTACAAGAGTCAAACGTTCAGGCTTCATTATGCTCCAAATGCTGGGTGACAGACAAAGGTTCTGCATGATATGATGGATAGACTTACTGCTCTGTCTCTAAGCACAGAAGCTCCACCCACCTGCTTTAAAACATCCTTATTTCTGAGGGGCAGCCAATCAGAAGTAAGGTGGTTTAAAGCCAGTGCCAAAAAAAAAAAAAGGATTATTTTGAACTGTGATAATTCAACAATATGTTAGTTGCTTCCCAAAAGAAAAATATGGTCTGAAAAAGTATCATATTAGGTGCCCTTAAAATACACATTTTGCCTTAGAAGCAGTCAAAATGACAGTCATGTTTCTCCAAAACAAATGTAAACAGATTGTTTTACCTTTTTGCAACACTGGGTATTATTTGCTCAGTTGTATAAATCCCAGTGTGTCCTCACTGTTCGACCAAACTGTTCTTAAAGAACAGTTGTGTTTTGGAATTAGCTATCGGGTAATAATAATAGGAAGAATAAGAGGAATAACTACAGTAAGTAGAAGAAGACCACTTTAAATTTAATACCACGAGAAAAAATATTAACATTTCGTAGAGTAATTCTAACTGTTCATAACTGCATGAGAATAATTTCTTGTTTATAAGCAGTTTAGTCGCTGTAAGGAGCAGCAAAGTCTTGGAATTTGCTGATGTCGTTTAGTTAAAAAAAAAAAAAAGATTAACCTCTAATGAATTTTAAGCCTCATGACAATGCATTGTTGACAATCTAATAGGTTTTTAAAGAGAGTTTTATTATCCTCAGATGAATAATTTCAACCCCAAAAGGAGCATGATTGCTTCAGTTCATCTAAAATACAAAACTCACCACCAAATTTGGAAACGAAGGGCTTTCACTGCAAAGCTAGGTTAGGCTTTTTTGGAGCAGAATTGGCACGTGAGGACAACATAGATCCCCAACAGTCAAGAGGGCCAATAACACAGGAAATTGTAGCTCCAAACAATGTAACATCCACTACCCACAAACGCTGCTGGATGATACACAAGGAGTCAAAACAACCGCATCACATTACTTACCAGTTAAACAAATTGCATAACAAGCCCACAGACTGTAGTAAGTAGTGGTATTACTGCCTGAGAGTAAACTGCTGGCAGGCTGCACAATAGCCACTTTAGGCCTATAAACGCATCAACACACCGAACAAACAGTGCAGCGCTTTGTGGGGAAACAGGCGTGTTAAATCCTGTGTGTGTCTCTGGCGTGGGAGCCTCTGCAAACCCGGATGGGGGAGAGACCAAAGGGTAATGGAGAGATAGAGTGAGCTGTAAGAAGATAATGGGATGATGGTAATTCTTTCTGAGGATGGAATTCAGATATGGATAATAAAGGATATACATGGAGGAAGTTTGTCTCCAGAGCGCAATCTGCACTTATGTCTTCAAAAGCCGTCAAAAACAAAACCTTCTGCTTCACTGTATACACTCTCTCACCTCTCCAAACTCTTTCCATCCTCTCTTCATCCCCCATTCTTCCCGTCATGTCATTTTTCCCTGTCATGACTGAGGTGTGTTAATAATTCAGCCCATCTCCCTGTGTGTCTGCTGTGACAGCTGCAGGTGGGAAACCTCGCACAGAGAGCAGAGTTAAGGGGTTTTGTTCGTGCCCTTCCTGTGAAGCGCTTCAGTGGGAGAACACAATGGGATCATACTGAACTACTCAGATGCAGAACAGATTAGTGTGAGCACTTCCCCATTTAAGTTTGTTGTTAATGCATATTTCACGAGTATGTTTCCGTACTACAAATGTTTCAGTACTTATTGTCACAAAGATGAATCATTCATCAACCATGGCTACTGTTTTTTGTTTTTATTCTTATATATTTGTCCAGTTTTTCTGGTATCTAAATCTTGTTTGATCACACTGGACAGCAGCCTGTCCAAGGTATATTCCATCTCCTGCCAAATTCTAACAACCTTTGATCCTAGTGGGATAAATAATAAGAAAACAGATGGAGTGATGGTTGCTTCTCTTCAGCTACTCTGGCTTCGTCCCACATTCCACAGACATGCATGTTAAGTTAGCTGGTGATTCTAAATTGGCTGTAGGTGTTAATGTAAGTGTGAAAGGCTGTCTGCGTTTGCACTGGCCCTGGCTGTGAACCTGTCCAGGGTTTAGCCTGCCTCTTGACCTGTGACAGCTGGCATGGGTCATTGAGATTTGTGTCGACTTTGAGGTGTAAAGTAAAGTGATCGTGGCTCAAGAGTTGGCAGTTCGTCTTGTAATCAGAAGGTTGCCGGTTCGAGCCCCGGCTTGGACAGTCTCAGTCGTTGTGTCCTTGGGCAAGACACTTCACCTACCGCCTACTGGTGATGGCCAGAGGGGCCGATGGCGCGATATGGCAGCCTCGCTTCTGTCAGTCTGCCCCAGGGCAGCTGTGGCTACAACTGTAGCTTGCCTCCAATGTGAGAGTGAATGAATAGTGGAATTGTAAAGCACTTTGAGGGTCTCGAAAAGTGCTATATAAATGCAATCCATTATTATTATTATTATCATTATTATTAAAAGGTATGAAAATCTGAAGTTGCTTACTACTAGCATCCTACTAGAACCGTGGCAATCATGTCCCAGTCCTCTGCAGTCCACAGTCCCATCCCTTCACTGTTCAATTCTTCTGCGGTAAGTACAAAGCAGGAAACCATAGCATGGTTCTAACACAGAAGCTAAATGGAATATGAATGCTGTTAGATGCCAAATTTGCTGTAGCCAAATAAAAATTTAGTCAAGTTGGGTTAACTTGTTTTGGGCACTTAGGTCGGTATCAGAAAGCTCGTTTTCTGGTGAAGGACTATAGCTACCGTCACAGCTTCCTCAAATCCACCAGACTTTGCTGGGTGTGGACAAATACAAACAAACAAACAAACAAACAAAAAGCAAAACGTGATTTTACCTGTTAGAACGCACATCCCATTGGCTTAGCGCTGTCTCGTTTAGTTAGTTCCAATTTGTGACTTTGGTGTTTTAACATGTCAGACCTGAGGAAAGCTAATATGTTAAAGCTTTAACATGACAGTTCACAAACCAATTGACACCACCATGGTTGTCATGGTTATGTTTTTACCCCTCTTTTTTTATGTACAGTCTGTTTAACATGCTAACATGCCAACTCTATAAATTAAACTTTTACACCAAGAATATTAACATTGTTAAATGATAACACAGTTGGCGAAAAAGACCCAACATTTTGTTGACAATATAAACTCTTGGGCCATGAGGTTCATAACCATGATTCTGAATTTGATTATGGTGTTAATATTTAGAGTTGGCAAATACTGTGTAGAAATCACAATTTCCAGAAGGAACTGATGTATTCAGCTGTACTTGAGTGTAGCTATACATATCTGCCATTCCTTTTCAAATAGTAAGGTACTCTACTAATTCTGCTCTTCGAGGATCAAATACAGCTTGAAGATGTTACTTGGCAATGCTCCATAACCAGAGGATATTTTATTAGTGTGGGGTTGTGTAATAAACAATCCACCACAGGCTGACACTAAGAATATTGTTTTTACAAGCTCTTTTTACAAATTCTTTGGCCATCTTTCCTGCAGGCGGTGAAAACATATTTGAAATATTACTTTAGGAAAGAAGCCTAAGCACAAAGATCAAACTGATCAGTCAGAGTCAAAGAAGGTCCCTTCTGCTTTGTTTGCATGCTGATCTTTTGATATTGCAGCTGGCTGCCTTAGGCCCTCCAGTGCCGGTTGACTTTTCCCTGTGCACCTCCACCCCTGCAGCATTAGAAAATAGCCTCGACTCTGTTCTCACTGATGACTCTCTGCAGCGGAAACCAGCACCCACACATCCCATACTACAAATTAAGCTGCCGGGATGAGTCTCATGAAGGTAGAAGGGCTAGTGGGAAGCAAGAGAGACACACTGAGTAAGTTGTCAGTATGAGAGATCTTTTCCTCCGTGGCAAGGCAGACTCCACACCACTACTGCCAGTAATCTGGTACGCTCAGCTGTCTGGAGCATGTAGCATGTGGTCGAGGAGGTACCCGAGCTGGTTTTATTGGTGTGGAAATAAATAAACAGAGCGGACCCTCACCTCATTCATATACATGGATGTTCTGTGTGTGAAAATTATGGTGATCTTCCATGTGGGCGATGGGAGGACAGTCACAGCCTCTAACCGCAAAGGATGTGGATAGACAACTCTCCCCTTCTCTTCTTTTCCTTTGTGTCAGTCATTCATTCAGGCCTCACTTACTTTGTACAAATACCGGAACGTCAGGAAACTGTTGTCTCGGCCAGTCAACAAATTTTTAATAATAAAATGAGACACAGTTACAAACCTACAAAGAATTTACTCAGTTCCATGTGGCTTATTAGTCTGTTTTACTTTATCGTTGTCTCAGAACTAGAAGTAAGCTGGAATCAGCAAAAAACAGCAAACAGCTGAAACATCTTTTGTTTATTGTTTGCAATTAAATTCGATCTAAAACAAACAAAAAAAAAAAGAGTAAATTTTATACTTTAATTTTAGTGGCCAGACTTACACCTCCCAAACGATAATGCTACTCTCCTCTGGGTCGACCACTGACCACAACTTTATAAGGTAAACATTTGTGTTTTTGAGCATCTTCTGTCCACAAGTGGCCAAACGATCATTAAAGAAGCTTTAACCTCCAGTTTCATTATTTATTATTATTTTTTCATTATTTACTTAAAAAAAAAATGAAACCATCATAGTGAAAATCAGAAAAACAAATATAGTCATACACCCAAGAGATCTGCCATCTGACTGGACTCTTTCAGCTTTAATAAGAAATTCAAGGACTGCATTCAAAATAAGTTGAACAGAGGGCGGATTGCTATAACTGAAACTTAATCTCCCACGCAGTCACATGAGACATTGGTTATTGCCGGCTATCTGTGATCTGACTAAGCTCTTGGCTCTATATCCCATCAAAAGCATGATGATGAAGGAGGATCAGTCCTGCCTGGAGACTGTGTGTCAGATCCCAATGTGGAAGGGCAGAGGGGGATGGGGGTGGGGGTGAGATCTCCTGGGATCACCGTGGAGCTCCCAGACAAAAGGGACATTGTGGCACAGACTGACCCATCCAAGAAAACATTACTTCCTGTCCCACCAGCTCCAGCAAATGAACAGCTCACTTCCCAGAACTAAGTCTCTTTTTAACATCATCTGCTGTTAACTGTTTCCAGCAGCAGTCACTCCTGACCATATGCAGACACAGTAACTATTTGCAGAAGAACTGAATTTAAAACTGTCTTGAAAAATACAAACAGACAAAGAACATGATAAGTCATTACCCATTTATTGGTAGGAAAAAAATCTAAGGAGGTGACAGACAAAACATGAGCTGAGAGTTTTTGTAGCTTGTTGATCTATCCATGTAATGAAAACATCAACCTGAAAATGTCACTAGTGAGCAGCGCTTGTCTAAGATTTAGTGTTAAAAAGATAACTTGGAAGGATGAAACCATTTTTTGCAGACAAGCTCTTATTAGGAGCAAACTGCCTTTCATCAAGCGGACATAATTAGAAACTTGCTGGCAGAGAAAGCTGACCTCCTAGTAGCAAAGTATTTTTCTAACAGGTTGGTGAGGAGCTAAAAGCATGAACTTAACTCCAGTGTCCAAACAGATTTTTGTTTTTGTCACAAAAGTGAAAATAATTAGTGAATATTTTGGATGTGTTCTACCGAAAAAAAATCCATGAATAAGCAAATTTTCCATGAATAATTTGGAGTTAGGTTCCACAGAAAGATCCGCAAATACTGAACCGGGAATATGTAGGGGTCGACTGTATCGTCTCTGATATTCATTTATCAGTGTCAGCAAGACTACGCAGACTAAGCCAAATGGCTTGAAAGTTGTCAGTAACCCATTATATTGGTGATATTTATAACTCAAAACTCTTTTCATATGATAAAGCATCTGTACTTTATTTAGGATTACAGACCAATGAAACCAGAATCTAACATTGTCAGATTTCACTGGAATACTTTTATTATAATGCCACAAAAGAGAAACCAAATCGACTTTGTAACTAACTTTATTCATACTTATCTGGTCTAACGTCATGGTTTGAAGGTTCACCATCATTAGAGTGCTGCTGGAATGCAAATTCATTGTTATCAAGTCTCTTTATCAGGTTTTCTTTTTTTCCTATATCCTTCTTCAAAGCAAATCCATGAGCAGTGGTTCCAGGGAATGGGAAGACGATTAAGAATGTTTATAGGAAAAGCACTCTTACTCCATCCCACAACTGCGCACTACCTACTCACTATGGTTCCCTTTGTTCAGGATACTTTTGTGTAAATAAAAAAGGACTAGGTATCTTTGAAGACTTCCTGAGATTGTGTGTTACCAAGGTAACAATCTTGTTTGAGATGACACTACTAGAGACTAACATGTTAAAAATGACATGGTTATAAAATGAAACTATAGATTTGAATATTTCATTTTTGTTTTTGAAGTAAGATCCAGTCCAGTAATGTCTCATTTGTGACACCACTGCATTGCACTTTGGTAGAAATATGTAGCCACTGCTTACAAGATGCAGTGCTCCCTCAGACATAGTACACACATTTATTACGACTGGTACTAACTCTTACTTATCATTTTGCCATATTAAATACAAATGATGTGGTATGCAGCATTACTGTGTGGCTCCGCACTGTCGTTTTTTTACACATTTGCTTGGTAAGCGAAAGGTTACTGATTCAATTCCAGTCCGAGTCACAAATCCTCTTTGGGGTTGTATAAGCAATTTAAAACATACAGCAGTGATCCACAGTGACAAAGGAACAGCTGAAAGTAGCTTTTCAAATACTGTAGCGTGTTAATATGGGATTTGGGACAGAGCTTTGATTTGAAAGTACACTGCACAAACTAAAGAACCACGAGTGTTGTGGCTTTGGGATCACACTACCTTGACGTGACTCTGAGCACCCAGGTTGTAGATCTCTGTAGGCTTCACCTGGCTTATGATCTTCACCAGACATGTGCTGTCAGTCAGGTCACCATAATGCAGCTTCAAGTCTGATAGAGAGTGGGACAGCAAAACACATTTTCTTATCCCAACACCAAAAGAAAAAAAAAAAAATAAATCACACTTGTTGCTCCTTCATGTATTCACTCCTGATGACCAATGGAAGTCTAAGTCCTAATATCAGGATCAAGACCAACAAAAAAAAAAAATTATTGTGTTTCTCCTTCCCCTCATCCTCAACCGCTCACAGCAGATGGCTGTCGCTCCCTGAGCCTGGTTCTGCCGGATGTTAAAAGGGAGTTTCTCCTTCCCGCTGTCCCCACTGTCAAGCACTTGCTTAATAAAAAGCACCTTGGGGAGAGTTGTAATTTGGCGCTATATACATAAAATTGAATTGAATTTTAAAAGTCAAAACTCCAATATATCTGCCATTATTTTTTTCTCCTTTCAGACACACAAATCATAAACAGATTTCACTGACGTTTTTTATACATTTATTTACTTCTTTATGCTCTCTAGTTGTGTTTGTGGCTTTCAAACGTGTGTCTCCAACAGGTAAGTTGCAGATTGCCTTCCGGTGGACAAACTGTGCAACATCATCACACATAACATGAAAGGGTGTTTCTCCCCTCTCTTCTTTACCTTTTAAATGCATCAGCTGCTATAAATGGCAGTACTGACAGATTGGATAATAGGAAATATCAGCTGATATTTTAATTTGGTTACTCTTTTTTTCCCTCCGTAAATAAATGAGATACTTACTGCCCTCGGTATGCGTCTGTGGATTTTGGTAAAGATGCTCAATGCGACCTGTGTTGAAGGAGCTGGAACGCCGCAAAATACCATGAACCTGAGAGAAAAGGGGGAAGAAGAATTGTTAAATTTAAAAAAAAATCTAGTATCTTAAAACATAACACACACAAAAAAAATAAACTACAATTTACACCATTCATGTCAGTTAATTTGTGATTGTTATTACGATTTCAACATGGGTAAATACAGACTAAACATATTCTGAGGCATGCTGCAGTTTAAAAAAGGTTTGCTTACAACGATTACTCCATTCAAGTTTTAATTAAGCAAATCGTACTAAACTAATAACACGCTAACAGAATTATTTGTATTATTATTTTATTTAGTTTTCAATGAGTAATTACACAGCTGAAAAAAAGAGGCCTGCTCTTACAGTAAAACGACTGTGTGTTCAGCAGAAGTCGGCAAGAGGTGAACTCTGCCTATATAGTCAAACTACATCTTTAATTATATACACTGAGGTGTCAAAACTCATTAAGGGTACTGGGGAGGTCATCAAATATTGTCTCTATTCGGGAAAGAGTTAAATGTAGGAGTTCTTAGAACTTCCTTTAGCTGCAGCGACCTCCATCAGACACTTCCTCTAGCTGCTTGTGAGACTTCCAAAACAATGAGGAGGAATTTTGGTACATTCCTTCTACAAACAAAAGAGATTCAGTTCATTTGTATTTCTGGGATTTTCATTTTCAGTTATTCTGTCCGTGCGTGCGCTGAGTCATTGTCTTCCTGCATCAGTCCTAAATTTCACCTGACTCACTGCTGCCATAAAGTTCTTCAGTAAAAATGCCTGGATATCATTTTCATGTCTTTAATCTCTCAGTGACCCAAAGGCATCCACACCCTTACAAATTGCAATGGCCCCTCCACTAAGCATCACAGATTTTTGCAGATTTCTGTGTGACTTGCTGTTGCCTTTGGTTTCTTTTTACATTTGTTAGAACTAAACACTGACCTGTCGGTGGATCTTTGCTGGATGCCCGCTGGTACAAAGAGTCAAAACAGACGGGACTTGCCTGTAATTTACAATTTGCTGTAAAAGTTTTTTAACGTTTCCCAGCTATTTCTCTAGTTCCAGTAGTCAAAGCCTAATAATAAGGAAACTGGCTCTTATCTTTGACAGATCACTGGAACTGCCACAATCTGTTTCACTGCATACATTGATATAATAGCATTATGTTTAATGGCTCCACCTCAACATTTTTTTTTGTTTTTTCGCTGCCTGTGATCTGTGATCTGTACTCCACATTCTTAGAGGGAATGCATGAGGAAGGTCTGCTCAGGGAAGATAACAGGACCTGATCCAAGGGGAGTCCATTAGTGGGACGCTGTTCCCTGACCTCACTTCCTTTATTCACTGTGCACTTCCTGCCTGCCTGTGCACTCCTCTTTAATGCCACTCCTCACAGCACCTCCAACCCTTCCACATCAGCATCCACAACCTGGAGCCTGTGTCTACTTTTCCTGTCTGATGTCTGTGAGGCAAGCAGCAGATGGCAGAGCTGACCAGGGAGCCTTAGATGAAGCTAGGTAGGGCTGTTCGATGTAACGATATATATCGGATGACGATATAAAAACCTCCATCGTTTCATTTTACGCTATCGTTTGTTTCGTGTTGTCGCAAAATAAACTGTTTACAGCAATATTTTTTCATCGTTTTGATCAATGACTGTTTTCTACAGTCATTGGTTTTGATGGTCACTGTAGTGGCTATATTAATTTCCTAAAGTTCTCTCTTTCTCTTATATTTAATATATCCACACTACGGACGGACAAGCGCCTGTTTTTGTGCGTTGTCGTTAGCAACAACGACGGTAAAACCGTCGCGTGTCCGCTTGTTTATTTTCCACGTAAACCTTTCACGATAAAGCTCAAGATCCTGTTGAGACTTTTCAAAATAAACTGAATCACGTGAAAGAGTATGCAGAGTTTTGACAGATGAGAAGCAAAAAAGAGCCGCCAGGTGCTAAAAAATAAACCTTAGACTCAAACGTTAGAACAGGCTTTTCCCCGCAGCACACCGTGTAATAAATACTCACAAAGAAAACGGCGGCCGTTACAACTTATGTCTAAAAATATACAGGGTGGGCCATTTATATGTATACACCGTAATAAAATGGGAATGGTTGGTGATATTAAAGTCCTGTTTGTGGCACATTAGTATATGTGAGGGGGCAAACTCCTCCAGATGGGTGGTGACCATGGTGGCCATTTAGAAGTCGGCCATCTTGGATACAACTTTTGTTTTTTCAATAGGAAGAGGGCCATGTGATACTTATTGGTAATGTCACAAGAAAAACAATGGTGTGCTTGGTTTCAACGTAACTTTATTCTTTCATGAGTTATTTACAAGTTTCTCTTTGTTCACAGCCATTGACATGTCGAAGAGGTTAACACGTGACGAGCGGATCGAAATTGTGTTGATATCTGGTGAACGCAGTAACCGTGTCATTGCAGCAGATTTCAATGCAAGACACCCTACGAGACCACCCATCTCCCATGCTACAGTTAGCAAACTGTTTGCTAAGTTTGGTGAAACTGGTTCAGTGTTGGATTACCCAAAATGTGGATGCAAGAAAACTGTCACTAATGAAGAAACATCAGTGGCTGTCCTAGCTTCATTCAGCAAGAGCCCACAGCGTAGCACTCGCTGCATGTCACTGGAGAGTGGCATTAGTCGAACATCCCTTTGGCGGATATTAGCTACTCACAAATGGCACCCTTACAAACTCCAGCTACTGCAGCATCCCAACGAGGATGACCCAGATCGGCGCACAGAATTTGCAGAATGGGCAAAACAAAAATTGGAACAGGACCCTCAGTTCACGCAGAAGATTTTGTTCAGTGATGAGGCAAACTTTTATGTGAATGGTGAAGTTAACAAACAAAACCACCGCTATTGGTCGGACACTAACCCACATTGGATGGATCCCTCCAAGACTGTTGGAACAACAAAAGTGATGGTTTGGTGTGGTATATGGGGTACAACGATAGTGGGTCCATTTTTCATCAATGGAAACATCAAGGCCACTGGATATTTGAAATTGCTACATGATGATGTGTTTCCCTCTTTATGCACTGAAGCTGGCACGTTCCCTGAGTTCTTCCAGCAAGATGGTGCACCACCACATTATGGGTGCCAGGTCCGAGCATTCCTAGATGAACAGTTTCCTGGAAAGTGGATTGGTCGTTGTGGGCCAGTTGAATGGCCCCCAAGGTCTCCCGATCTGACCCCCTTAGACTTTTATCTTTGGGGTCATCTGAAGGCAATTGTCTATGGTGTGAAGATACGAGATGTGCAGCACCTGAAACTATGGATACTGGATGCCTGTGCTGGCATTTCTCCTGTGGTGTTGCTATCAGTGTGTGAAGAGTGGGAGAAGAGGGTTGCATTGACAATCCAACACAATGGGCAGCACATTGAACACATTTTATAAGTGGTCAGAAACTTGTAAATAACTCATGAAAGAATAAAGTTACGTTGAAACCAAGCACACCATTGTTTTTCTTGTGACATTACCAATAAGTTTGATGTGTCACATGGCCCTCTTCCTATTGAAAAAACAAAAGTTGTATCCAAGATGGCCGACTTCTAAATGGCCACCATGGTCACCACCCATCTTGAGGAGTTTGCCCCCTCACATATACTAATATGCCACAAACAGGCCTTTAATATCACCAACCATTCCCATTTTATTACAGTGTATCCATATAAATGGCCCTCCCTGTAGTTTCACGCATCAGTTAAAACACTCGACTCCAGGTACACGACGCCCAGCTGGAAACACCACGCAAGTCGAGCTGCCCGAGATTCACAGAATTTACAGAAAATGTTAATTTTTTTGTGATTTATATCATTATCGGACAATAGATGTCTTATATCGGGATATGAGATTTTGGTCATATCGCACAGCGCTAAAGCTAGGTGTTTCTCCTGCACATCAGAGGGGAAGTGAAGTCATGCTGCGACTGTCAGGAGATGTAATGAAAACTCCTGAAACATGTATGTTAACGTACGTGTGACCTTCTGTAGCCACGACTACATTACAAATGCAGCATACGCCTTCACTCTTTGCTCTCCACATAAACTCTTTACCTGAATACAGTTCACATATGCTTCAAGGTCTCTGGGCAATGGACTGGATAGAGAAACCAAAAACTTCTGATTACATAAGACTCAAAGATTTTGTTCTGATTACACCAGTATTAGCTTGGCCACTATGAAAAAGTCACAGCATAAGCCAGCTCCTTTTCTAGATCTGCAATAAGCCAGCGTCCTCTTCCCACTTTGGGCATAGCTCAAAACACTGCCAGTGGAAAACTGAAGTTTAGTAAGAGACCAGGGAGCAATACAACCGGTTTCTTAACTTCCAGTGCTTCTTCTTGTCTTGTTGGGCCACAAAAGTAATATTACTCTAGTTTTTGATACTTTTTCTCTATGAGAATGGTAAATGGTAAATGGCCTGTATTTGTATAGCACTTTTCTAGTCCCTAAGGACCCCAAAGCGCTTTATACAACCTGTCATCCACCCATTCACGCACACATTCACACACTGGTGATGGCAAGCTACATTGTAGCCACAGCCGCCCTGGGGTGCACTGACAGAGGCGAATAACATTATTTCTCTATCCTGACCATTACATTTTTAGAATTCACCCATCCAATCTCACCCAGCAGCACAGACACATATTACTGCCTCCCACACACACAACTTTAAACAACTTAAAAAGAAAGAAAGAAAAAGAAACCATTGTTAGCCTCTGAGTTCACTGACAGACTGTTGACTTTGCGTGTTCCTGAGCACACTGAACAGCAGGTGAAAGCTAGTGACCTCACTCGTATGGCTGTCTAATAACAACCATTTCCCTGTTAATGGTTTGACCTGGGGTAAAAGGACAGGGGTTAAAAAGCTCATGCAGCACCAGGGGCCTTATCAGGGTGAGGTGTGAGTCAGCCAGTGTAAGTAGCTGACTGTCAAGATACGTCACACTCCCTCGGGAATACCCACAGACTGCAGCAACACACAGAATATCGTTCTGTGTGTATGTTGGCATTCGCGAGTATCTGCGCACATATGTGCATCTGTGCATGTGTGCGTGCATGTATATGTGTACAGAGGGGATTTTTATTTTACCTCATAGCCTTTAGCGAGCAGGAACTCCGCCAGGTAGGAACCATCCTGAAAAAGCACAAGACAACACCAGTTAAGACCTGTCAAATAACACTGCAAAGACAAAGAGTGTGATTCACACACACAAACCAAATCACAGCAACACAACCAAAACACGATAAAACATTCACCGCCCATTTCGGCTGAATTAATTTTATCACAGAGTTTAAATGATTACAGGATGAGAAAATGTTTGACGTGTTAGAGCACCTTTTATTTCCTCTACAGACTCCAGAGATTCAAATTCAATGCTCCTACTAAAACTGAGGATTTAGGAATATAATTAAAGGACACAAGTGATTTATCAGAGAAAAAAGAAATAGATTCTTGTGGCGTGATAAATAAAATAGTATTTTCTCTTGTTCAGTCCAGTAAGAGTTACATTTCTGGCGATGTGTCTATGACCTAAGCTAACACATTAAGTCACAATTAAGCTTGAGGTCAACTTTGGATTTAAATTTGTGGTATGTTGTTGAGGGAAGAAAAATAAAATTAGCAGCCAAATAATAAATAAATAAGTAAAATAAAAATTCCAGAGCCTCTACTACGGTGTTGAAATTAAATACTTCAGTACTGGCTAATACTGGATCCTGGGCTCGTCGGGCATGACGTCCACATGGATCAGGATCGCTGGGCACACACTGGACCTACTTTGAAACGTGTGTGTGTTTGTGTACGTGTGCTGGTGATGTGAGAGCACGATCACTGTCAATAAGGTCTTGTTCCCCTCACCCATGTTACTCCATGTCTTTTTCCTTGCTCAGATTTTCCGACCACACGTTCTGGAACACTGTGGAACATTCCGACCCAGTCATGGCATTCATCCCTCAATCCCCCTCACACGCACACACATACGCACGCACACACACGTATGGCCACACTGCCAAGATGCCAGCCTGAGGCTTCCTCCTCATGTCTGGGGGGGAAACGGTGAAGGTGGGGGGAAAGAACCGCAGAAGGAAAGGAGGTTGGGGAGCATGCAGGAACCTGCACTCAGCACCAGGATGGTGGTGTCTTAGGCTACACACACTTTTAAGTGACAGTAATAGTAATAATAATAATAATTATTATAACAACAACAGTGTAAAGTCATAAAATCTGTTCCTTTTTCCTGGTTATTGTAATCAGAATTGCTGTAGCATTTTGTACAATCTGAAGCCGTTTTAATGCTTTCTGATTGATGCCCATAGGACAACCATTTCAATCATTTAAACGTGAGGAAACAAAAGCATAAATGACAGTACGAGTGTCATAGAATTGATCAGATTCTTGCAACATATCCAAGCTAGTCGTAGTAAGGCCTGGGTGACCTTGTTTATGTACTTCTCAAAGCACACTTCTGACGGCTGATTTTACATAGTAAAACCTGATGAAGACGTCGTCTCATATCAAACCAGTTTGTGAAACAACGCCATTTGACCACAGCTCAAGGCAAACGTGGCGAACGGTAAAAGACGGCGTGAAAGGCAAACACACAGAGGCCTGAGAGATGACGGATCACCGAAGAGACAATAACGGCACAAATACTGGATGTGACAGAAAAAAAAAAGGTGAATTTAAGTTCAAAGTGCCTGATTTCTGGATGTCAGCAATAGCAACTGCCCCAACCAGATAAATAATCCAAAACATTACTTTACAAATAACAATTATAACGATATTTTTTTTTCCCCCTTTGACAAACCCCAATGTTAAGCTGAATCTGTAGTATCGTCTTACTGAATACAACCCTATGTTGATTTTTGGTCCCCATTGTGGTCAAAAAGGCGGATGAAGCAGTGTATGCTCTAGGGTGGAGTTACCTTGAAAAGTTGCTCTCTGTCTCTTTTTGCAGTCAGGTCCAACTCACTAGTTCCTTTTGGTTTTTAAAACACAATTCTGGTGCAGGATGACATACAATAACTACACCAATAACTGGTGTAGGTTAATTAAAACCAACAGCTATTTCGTTTGTATTAATAATTGTATAATATGCCTATTTAGAGATCCTGTATCTGCAGGTTGAGCAACCTGGCAGTAAGTTGGCACTGATGCCCAACCTGTTTCTGGCTAAATCCACGTGGGAGATGGGCATGGACGCTGGCAGCCCCTCACCCGTCCCCACGGTGTTCAAAGCTCCGGCCGGTGTCATGTTTTCCTGCCCGTGTGCCAGGGTCAATGCGTTCCATGCCAGACCAATATGGAAAACAAGTCTGAAGAGCTACAGCTCTGTTTCAAAACAAGAGGCTCCTTTGAGGCCATATTAGCCCATAAACCCTGGCCTCACCTCGCCGTTTCCTGTTATGGGGAGCCTGGCGCTTGCTGCAAGTGAGGGGGGCAAGCACACGCACGTTCACCTGCCAGGTCAATGCCACACCACAAAGATTCATTTACACCTATGACACAATATGATCACTCTTCTCCAAAACTATAGTGCGTGTATTGTATTAAAAAGAGGCTGCTCGGTGACAGGCGTATGAAGGGTAAGCCAAGCACCTTATGTCTCACATCTGAAAGCTAATTCTGAGTCTGACCTCAGAATCTCAATGAGTATCTGGAGTAAGTAATTCTGCAGGAGGAGCACAAATGTCAACACACGTACAGGTGTGACCACCATATTTATCACCTGACAGGGTGGTGTTACATTTGCAGTAATCTAATGCCAAACAGACTTTGAAGTTTAAATCTCCACCTGATTATAATCTTCGAAGTACAGTTTAGTCCAACAATGTGACAAATGTTTATTTATGTGTAAATACATGTTGTATATATGCATACCTGTGGAGATATTTGGTGTAAGCAAAGGTGCTGCAAGTAGTAAATCAAATAACATAAGGGCATGTTCAGCATTTAAGTGTTACACAAATACTGTGCATAATTACGTGATATAATAATAATAATAGTAACAATCTAGATTTATCTAGATTTACTGGAAATCCATACACTTAAAATTCTATCCTAATGAAATGTCAGTGAACATAATGGAAAATAACGCAAAACAAAAATTAAGGCAAAATACATTCAGTGATAAAAAGATCAGGAGAAAGGCAGGAAAAAAGCAAATGCCAATGCTGAACGGCTAAATCCATCCTTGTGTTTAAAATGTGGCACGAGTGCTATCATTATCCCCAATCAGCATCAATATTACAATTGTTAACGGATCATCATCGTGTGGTTTCATTAAGAGGCCTCTGTATCAGAACCTGATGTGATTGCATGAGTCTGGGGTTAGAGGAAAGTAATTCAGTTTTTGCTTTTTTCACTTTAAATACACTTAAAAACATGATGTGCTCCTGCTGTAGTGCACAGACGTACGGCACTGTTCCCTCAGTAGCAACATAACTTTGAATAAATGCGTAAATCAGATTAGACTTTAGATAGCTTTGCTACTTAAGCATTAAAGAATACAACATTAATTTGCACACACAAATATTAAAACCCAAAATTTTAGGATTAAACTTCTGATTTGAGTCACAATATACAGATCAAAATGAAGAATGAGGTGAAATGAAGTGAAGTATTAAAAAATAAAATGTATTTATTTGAAGTGTTTTACACTTATAAACAGCCTGAAAGTGTTATTTACACTGTAATACACATTAAAAAATACATTATGAACTAATTGTGTATGCTAGACGCCAAACTGTTTAGAACAGGTTTAAGACATCCAATAAAAATTACAAGTCAAAAATTAAAAAAACAACAACAAACAAAACAAACAAACAAAAAACAAAAACAAACCACACCATCCAGTGATTTTAACCCAGTTAATAAATCCACGTTTTTTTTTTCCTTCTTCTGATGTCTTCAAGCATCACTTAGAACAACACAGCCAGGCTCATGGCTTTAACTAAAGAGCCTGATGTTTTTGGACAAACATGGACACTGTGAGTTTGGTACCCCCTGCTGGTGAAGTGAGATTTTGTATCCAGTTGTTTCACTGGGTCAGCTTTGTGACCTAAAATACCAAAGTAAGTTGATATCACCTGTCCAACATTAAGCAGAAAAAGCCCAAATGGAAAACGTTTTTATTCCCAGTCTGAAATTTTAAGGGCTTAGCCTGTGTGCTTACCAACATGATTTATGTAAACACAGGGGCCATGCATGGATTTATTTGTCATTGTGCATAAGCTACAAATAAATCACTGTAATGTGTTTTCTTTAGACCACAGGCAGAAGCTGCCAAGCACGCCACTAGTCTGCAATTAGGCCTGATATGGTATAATGAAGCTGTAATCACAGACCACGATACACAAAACCCTGTGCACACGCAGACTCACACACTGCATTAAGTAGGAACATTTGGTGTGCTACGTGAAGAGCAGCCTGAATCTCTTTCCTCTACTTTAGGACCATTCAGGCATGTCCCTGAAATAATGAGTGAACAGCACTGGCAGAAGCAATTAAGAAGCTGCGCAAGGACCTACAGCCTTAAGATCTATGGACACTATTTTTTAATTTAGAACAGTAAAAGATCAAAGACTAAAGTCAAAAAGTCTTTTTTTGTGTGTGACTTAAATCTAAGTATAAAAAAAACCTTATGCAAACCTTATGTTTAAGTGAGTTTAAGATTTTCAGTTAACTGTCAAAACTGTCCCTTTTAATTTTCTGTCACTCAGTTTGTTTCCCTGCTCTTGCACATATTTAGGACACCCTCGCAGCCACTTTTCTATTTTTGAAAGAGAAAACCACAGCAGGCCGTGTTTGACCACCTGACCTGACAAGTCATTTCAGACTGATTTATTTTACCAGTGTGTGTTAAGTACTAACATACCACATACAGGAGTATGTTTGTGTGCACTTACATGCAGTTTCACATTTCTTGCACACTAATTAGTGGTTGGACTTTCAGCTGGAAGCATGTGGTATGTATATACAGTTACATTAGAAACAAGGACTTTCCATGGCCATACTATAACTGAGGTCACTTAACTCTTCTAGCCCTCAGGACACAAACCATATCAAAAAACTAAAGTATGTGCTGTGCAGTCCCTCTAACATGCCAATGAAACATGAAATGAAAATAGTGGCATGACGGTTAATATATCACGAGGCTCATCTAAAATGTCCTTGTGTTCAAAAGGATAATGATGCAGAGCAGCAAAATATACTAATAGGGCTGTTCGATATAACGATATATATCGGATGACGATATAAAAACGTCTCTTTCATTTTATGCTATCGTTTGTTTCGTGGTGTCGCAAAATAAACTGTTTACGGCAATATTTTTTCATCGTTTTGACGGTCACTGTAGTGGCTATATTGATTTCTTCTTTCTCTCTTTCTCTTATATTTAATATAACCACACTACAGACAGACAAGCGCCTGTTTTTATGCGTTGTGGTTAGCAACAACGACGGTAACAGCATCGCGTGTCCGCTTGTTTATGTTCCACATAAACCTTTCACAATAAAGCTCAAGATCCCGTTGACACTTTTCAAAATAAACTGAATCACGTGAAAGAGCAGATTATTTACGGATGAGAAGTAAAAAAGAGCCGTCAGGTGCTAAAAAAATAAATCTTAGACTCAAACGTTAGAACAGGCTTTTCCCCGCAGCAGGCCGTGTAATAAATACTCACAAAGAAAACGGCGGTCACTACAACTTATGTCTAAAAATGTATAGTTTCATGCATTGGTTAAAACACTCGACTCCAGCTACATGACGCGTAGTTGGAAACTCTTCACACAAGTCGAGCTGCCCGAGATTCACATAATTTACAGAAAATGTTACATTTTTGTGATTTATATCGTTATCAGGACGATAGAATTCTTATATCGGGATATGAGATATTATTCATATCGCACAGCCCTATATACAAAATACCTGCCTTCTACTTAAAAGTAAGGATCACTGAATAACTGCTAACTCTTAGTATAAACATACTGGCAGCTAGATAGACGTAGATATACCTGTGATATCAATGTGAACATCCAAGTAATTTAAAAAAAATAAACTGATCTTGTCCGACCTTTGATCTTCAAACTCATCCGAGATTTTTAGTAAAGCATTTTTCTTCAACTCGACTTTTAGGGTTTTCCATTAAGGAGTAGTACTTGGTAATGGGGTTCCAAGTAGGGCTGGGCCATATCATACCGTTCACGGTATAATGTTGGGCAACGATAAGAAAATGAAATATGGCGATAGAATATGGGTAAAACGCGCGTGCGCAGTGCCTTTGTTTACATACGCACATGGAAGGAAAAAGCATGGCGGCGACGCAGAATGAGAAGAGCGAAAGTGGATCGTTGAATGAAACGGATGAACCAGAACTGGTTTGTAAAAATGCTGCAGCTTCAGTGGTGTGGAACTGGTTTAGCTTTCGTCCGTCAGATACACAACAAAGCACTATTTTTGGTAGAGCATGCTAGCGGGCCGTCGTTATTACCATGTTGTTTGGAAAATACGGCACACTTAAAATCAATCCTTTGATTTTTCTGAAAGTCGACAGAGCCCCTTATAATCCCGTGTGCCTTATGTATGAATTCTGGTTGTGTTTACTGACCTCGAAACGATTTTATGTACACAGCGCTCGAAAATCTGTCAAATGTTTTAGTACGACTTTGCTAAGCTACGAAGCCGCACCGCTTGATGGATTGTTGGAGCATTACAGCTATCGTAGGCGGAGCCTCGCGGAGTGATACGTACTGTGCTTCAACATAATATTACCGTATTGTGTGTGTATAACCTCTTTTTAAGTTTTGTGGATATTATACATGGTTATGCTGAGGATATGTCGGCCAGTTTCCACTGGAAATGCCTTTTGGTTAAACTGTCAGCGAGGAATTTGCATTTGCACTATTAAATGTTTATATAACTTTAATGCACATAAAAAAACAGCTGCTTGTTTAAGTGAAAATACATTGATGTTTTTTTTTTGCACTAATAAAGTTGAGGAGTTGTAAAGTATTTTGTCTCGTGTCAGTTATATTGTCAGTTATATCGTTATCGCAAATGTTCAAATGTATATCGTGATAAATATTTTTGGTCATATCGCCCTGCTCTAGTTCCAAGTACAGCTGAGTCAATCAGAAAATGTGATGTCACGCTGCATGCCGCTCAATGGTGTCACTCGACGAGTAATGAGAGGAACTCCTTCCGAAAGATCAAAGCTAGAATTTTTGAAACCCAGCAATCAGGGAAACGGTGACACAAAAACCAACGCTGAGGTCCCCGAGTTGAGCTGTAGACCAAGCAGCAGACATCCTCCATTGTTGAGCTGTGTTTATGTCGCATACAAATGACATCATCTTAGGACTTTCAGACGCATTGCTATAACAACCCCACGCACATTAGGCGCTAATCTATTGTAAGGGGAAAAGACCAAAAATGAGTAGAGTCGAGCTGAGCTGAGCCGAGCCGGTACAAGTGGAAAAGAGGCTGTAGCTACACCTGTGGTATCAATTTCAAAAGCCTACGTCACCTCATTCTCTGGTTATCACATTCGTAGGATTTTCGGAACTCATGAGAATTTGTAGTAGATGCACCTATGCTTTTTACTTTTTACAACTAACTGCAGCTGGACTTAGCTTACATCTCTTTTCCTGAATAAATAGAAGCTGACAGACTTCATTCAGAGGAGGACTTGGCCTTTAAGGAGCCATCAGCAGCCGTTATGAGCAACAGTGGAGATGTGTGCACGGATTCTTAGCTTTATGATTATTATTACTGGCACAGGCAAACACTCTATACAGTGTTGCTAACAGTGGAGTCTAGGGAAGGAGGCAAGGAAGGAATGAGAGTGTATAAAACACCAACAAAGGATGAAGAAAAGAGGCCTGTAGGTTGAACATCAAAAAGCTTGCGGGGTCAGACTCCAATGTAGTGCTGTTTTCCCAACCAGAGGGGTTGAAGAAAGAAGTGCTGGTCTCAAAGCCAAAGTAAAGTTTTATTGTGGAACAGAGAAGGTGAACCTGTCCTCTTTGTAACCCCAGCTAATAAAAAACCACACTATCAACCAGAACCCCTGCCCAGCTCCACAGCTTTGCCTTGGCACTCAGGTGGTCTCCCATACCTCACACTCTCTCAACCCAATACTTCACACCAAGACAGCAGTCAAAAGTATTCAGGCCGAGCAGCGTGTTGCCCTGAAATTTATGAACAGTAGTTAGCCAACTGATTTACAGCATCGCAGTGACCCCGGTGGCCTGACAAGTGACTTCTGAGATGTTGTATCCAGATGCCTGCCTGCTTGCCTCCTGCATAGGCTCTCAGTAGTCAGTAACAGTAAAGCCATGACTGGGGAAATAAAAATGAATTAACACTGTTATTCTTTTTTCCCGTTAAAGAGGGTGAGGGGAGATGGACCTTTGCTTGTTAAAGGAATGTGAGATGTTGAAAATGACTTTCCAAGGCCGCTGAAAGTTGTCTCTCCAGGGCCGGATTCAGGTAAAGGTCAACGGACTACTTTTATTCCCTACCATGAAATATTTCTCAGGTTTCTGCTTAAGTTTGCTTCAGTGCAAATCATCACATGGCAACAGAAATTCCTCTTATATCTGTACGCTACATGTGACACACACACACACCACTGATATCTAGGTCATGGACAGGTTATATTATTTCCCTTACTTAGATAAAGCAGAACAAATACATGGAAGAGTGGGACGTAAAAGGACTATGAGTAAAGGAAGAGGTAACGAGAGCAGAATCTTCTCGTGTCATGTCATATCGATATAACATTTATAATACATTGAAAATGTTGAAAGTTTGACACAAACTCTGTTTCCTTTAATATTAAATTGACTAGATTAGAATATCTTGGAAATAGTAGTTAAAAATCCTAGAGTGTTGTATTAAAAAAATAAAATTCCCAGATTACATCTTTATTCCTTTTATCTGTAGGCAATAACTTTACAGTCTACGAGCTTTATAACAGAGTACTGACAAATTCCATCTGTATGATCTTCAGTACAGTCAGAAAACAGGAGCTGTCCTTTATACTAAACTAATCCAGTGATGCTGTACGTTAGACACTCTTTGCATCTAGAATGCTGGTTGGCTAAAGAGGCTAAGACTTGAAACTGCTAGTGTGACATCGCCATCAGCATCTCATCACACATCTCAGAACAGATCTGACCAATTCCAGCCACTCCATTTGTAAACAAGCGCGCTGTAACACAAAACACGCACTGGTACTGAATACACAAATAGTATAATAACACTATAACATCAGGACCAGCTCGCTGTCGCTTGATGTTGACCTGTGCTCACAATGTGCTCGCACTAATCAACTAGCGGAAAAGTGAGAAAACACTAGAGTCCAATGGTGTGCACCATCTTTATTTTGTTATCCCTGTAAGAAACACCTAACGATAAATGTGAAGTAATGTGCAACCATCTGGAGCCACCCCCCATTCCTTAATATTTTTCTAAGAAAATGGCAAACAAATGCAGTGATTTATTAAAAGTGTGCAAATGATGCAAATACTTAAGTTGTTACTTTGTAATCATTTTACAAATAATTATAGCTCTTGGCGGTAAGTTATTTTTCTGAACCTACTAATAAACTGACAAAACTGACTACAGCAAACAACACAATACTTAACATCTAAATACATTAATACATTCATATAAAAAAAGAGAGAGAGAAAATCATTGAAACATTAAAAATGAACTTTGGTTAAACTGTGGTATTAGTTATGCTAAAATAAGGGGTGTGGGATTATGATATTATTTTATGCCATGTTAGACCCCTAATTAAAGATTGTGAATTATTATGTAGTTTCAGTTTGCATTATGCTCCTGAACTAGAAGAAGGTGATAATTATTACATTTGGTAAACTGATTTGCATTACATTAGACTGTTGATTTATTGTGAATGAATGATATTGTTTTATGATGCATTATACTGCTGAGTTATAAGAAATACTGTTCACAGAAAGTCATCGTCTCATTTGTCTGATTAGAAGAGAACAGAGCATACTGCCCCATTTCATCAGGAGCAGATAAACAGGGAGCCAAGGTCGTAGCTTAGGCGCTGTGTGAGAAAGAATGTTTAGGCTCTGATGATTAGGAGGGGGCCACTAGAGGCTATAAGAGTTTGATCAAGGCTCCACCATTTTGAGATCTGATGCTGTCTGTGTATGGTGTCCATCTCCCACGCGTGTGTTCATTAAATCATCGTTTGACTTGACCCGGCCGGACCAGTGTTGTTATTTTGGTTTTCCTCTTGTATCCATTCCCAATATTTGAATCCGTAACAGTTTTGGGGGCTCGTCCGGGATGGAAGTTTTGGAGGTTTGGACGGTCCGAGGTGGTTGAACGGGCAGGCACGAGCCAGTGGTCTGACGTGAGTGGGCAAGCCGGCACATTTAAAGGTGAGGCACAACCTGTTGAATGTAAATCCAAACTGTGCCAAATTGGACTGTATAAATTAAAAGTCTACTCACTGAAATTACTGGTGAAGGCCTGTTTTGATTTTGATGAAAAATCTCATGAGTTTTGAAACTTGAAATAAGCTTAAAAGTAATAATACTGGGTTAGAGGCCCAATGTAAAGGAAAATAATACTGAGTTAGAGGCTCAAGGTAAAGGAAAATAATACTGAGTTAGAGGCTCAGGTAGTTTGATAGGGAATTGGTCATTTTGTGAGTTAGAGGCTCCATTGGTTTAAAGGATTGCATCTGTGTTGGCCATGTTGAGAGTTAGAGGCTCCATTGTTCATAACGTTGCATCTGCGTCAGTCATACTCTTGTTTTAGAGAGTTGACGGCGGTTTAAAAGTATTATAAATTTTGTGAGAACGGTGGTTAGAGGCCACTAGGAGGCGCAGTGCTCAGAGGTAACGCTTGCCAAGGCCGGGGACGCCTAGGCCTTGTCCTCTTTGAGGGATAGTCAGTTGGTCACTGTGGAGCTTGGGGCACTCCAGAATAACTAGTGGTTGCACCACTTACCGTGTTGAACGGTATCTGCGCTTTTTTGGACACTTTAAATTGAGTTAGGGACTTTAGAGATGAGGCCAGATACAGTTAGAGGCTGATACTGGTTAATTGATTACAAAAAAGTTGGACTTTCTTCGGTTGGACCCGTTATCTTAAATTTGTCAAAATTGTGTAGGCGCTAAAACTTTCAGGCCTGAGAGTGATTGTAAATATAAGACGTCTTTGTAAAATAAGATAGAGAGTTGAGTGTGAAACGAGTGTGTGAACATGCAAATGAGGTGGCTGCTGTGAAGCCCACAGAGGACTTCCTGTTTAGCGTGTTATTGAGTTTTATAAGTATAATTTGCAAATAATGATACATGCCTGTAATTAAAACGCTGATTTTGCTGATTATAATATTACAAATAAAGTTTTGAATGACTACGGTGAATGTTTGATGTTTGGCTGAGTTTTGATATGGGAGAGACGGCTTCGCAGCTGTTGGGGGTAAGTGACCGGAAACTTGCATGCCCATAAAAGGCAACTGCCTGACTGTGTGAACTATGCACCAAGAGAGAGAATAAAATCTAGGTGGATGAATTAAATGGATGTTGTAAGAAAAATAGTAAATGAATGTTTTAGTCTCTTAATACAGGTGGATTTCTCTCAACCAGGAGACCTGAGTACAGCAGCAAAAGGATAGATTAATAAAATTGGGACGACACACATGCCAAGCTCTGGCTCAAAATTTTACAGGTTGACCTATCACTTTGTCCCCACCCGAAAAAGAAGCTTAAAGGACATCTTCTCCTCCAGTTATCGGCTACCATCACTGGAAATTTTCAGGCAAGTTTTTCACTGAATTGTTTTTGGCACCATGTGTCCCTGAATCTCACAAGCAAGCTCTAATTCCTGGCTGAAGACATGGAATGCTGTTATTTAAGGTGGGAAATCAAAATTTGGGAAACAAAATTAAAAACATACACAATTAGAGAAATGCCTTGTTTGAGAAAAAAGTTAAAATATCCCACCCACAAACGCACATACACGCAATGAAGAAACAGCTTACATTCATGAACACGTGAAGATTTTCCAGCAAGTTTAAAGCAGCGAAACTTAACATACACCTGATGTTAAATGATAAAGTCTATCCACTACTAACAATTAAACTCTCTGGGTTGCAGGACAACAACTTGACTTCAAAATGACAGACACTGGTAAATCACAAACCAGTGATGAAATAATAAATTTAGTGGTTAAAAGAGTCGAATTGTGACATGTTTTTTTTTCTGATTGAATAATACAAGAGATTACTGAATGAAATAAAATTCCTTTTTTGAATTATTAAACATGATCTTAAGAATTTTAACGTGTACCTGTGTTGTCCTGTCAACTTGGTGGGTTATGAGTTGATTATATAGTGAGAAAAAACAAAAAAAAGGGGGGGGAGAAGGCTGACACAGGGCCTGGCCCCTCTCTGAATAACATAGCCAAAACAACATCATTTTCAAACAACATCATTTTCCTGTTCGTCTGTTTTTGTTTTGTTTTTGTTTTTTCTCTTTATGTTTAATTACAGGCTGCTTTGTCGGCCCGGAAAGCCGAGGCTGACCTGGACTCCTGCTCTCCCCTCTACCATCTTGGCTCTCCCTTCTACCATCTTTGATGTGACCCTGACCAAATGCTACAGCAGCTGGACTCACAACAACAGCCTGAGAATGTCAACAGTGCTGCAGGAAAGAGATCTCATGCAGCGGAGACGGAGAACGTTAAATCCAAGGCCCGTTTCACTACACGGGGGAGATTTCCAGACAGCTTCAGCTGACAGAGCTGTGACGAGACGCCTATTAAGCCCGGATGAAAAGTGAGGCCGAGCAAAAAATGCTGACCTTAACAACACTGCATTAAACCTGTGCAGGACAGTGACGGACCAACATGGAGGATCGGGCAGCAAAAAGGGCGTGCCAGAGACACGAGGAGTAACTGAGGTCAGAAGGCACCTCAGATTGGACAAAAGCAGCAGAAGAACATAAGCTGAAGGCACAGGTGTCGGGGCTCAGCCAGGAGCTGACCTCTGAGAAGAGCCGGACAGCAGGGCTGCAGAAGGCCGTGGAGCAAAGCAAGGAAAACATCAATAAACTTCAATCTGACGTGTACGGAAAAGACTCTGAGGTTTCTGTCCTCAGTGAGAGCTCAAGACATCAGAGCAGAAACTGAGCATGGCTCAGGAGGAGCTGGCTGCTAATCGAACCCATCAGTCAGGCTTAGAGTCCCAGATACAGGACTTTAAATCAGGCCGGAGCTTGCTGGAGCAGGAGGTTGCCAAACCTGACGAGAAGCTCCAACAGCAGGAGCAAACCCTGAAAGACCTACAGAAGCAAAAAGGGTCAAGTTAAGGAGGAGCTGGACAAGGAGAAGATGCAGGACACTGGAGAAAAGGACTGGCTCAATTGGGGTCAGAACCAGTATGGAGAGAACTTTGGGCAGCAGCACCAATGGACCCAAACGGACTGAAAAGGAGGAGGGCAGGACCCCAGAGCACGCTTCAGGCCATGGTTTACCCAGAACACCAGAACAGGAAAGTGATGAACACAAACACACACACACAAACACACACATCTACATACACTGACTCAGAATCAAGAGAAACACACATATGAACACATATGCACTTGTTGATTGACTGAGAAATGACACACACGCACGCACACAAATCAAAATGCTGATTCAATTCACGGAGAAGTGATCCACACACACACACATGTTTGTGCAGTGAAGAGTGATACACACACGCTGATGCAATGAAGAATGCTTTACTAACAAATGCTATGCTGATACGCAAAATGCTGCACACAAACGTCCAAATACAGAATTTGTTACAACAACAAGAAGCCATTGATTGTTAATTGGTTAAATGCATTTCATGTCACCCAGAGGGCATTTGTGCAGATTTAGGGGACAGGGTCTAGAGCAGTTTGGTTATGAAAACAATGTCTGTGAGTGATGTCTGTTTATGGCTCAAGGCCTCAACTGAATTGTTTACTGTGCTTCACACAGCCTGATAAGGAGCAGTGGTACAGAGTGAAAATTATGAATTAACGGTGTGAGCCTTATTTCGGAGCGCCACATTTTTGTGATTGAGATTTAATTGAAGGAGGAACACACTGAAAAAAAAAAAAAAGAAGAAGAAAAGGGGGCCAGCCCTCGGATTTACGTAAGCATCCTACATGTATTTAACACAATTGCCTCAGGCTTTAAAGATCTGTACAAAATTCAACAGGAAATCATAGCTTCCCTGTATTTCCTACATTGTTGGCATGCTGGTGAGTGCTGTTGCTCCACAGTAAGAAGGTCCTGGGTGCAGGTCCACAGTCTGGCTAGTTTGCAGTGGTTTCTCTCTGGGTATTCTGGTTTCCTGCCACAGTGAAAAGTCATGCAGCTGTTAGAGCTAGGTTAATTGATGATTCTAAATTATCCGTGAATGCAAGTGTAAATGGTTGTTTGTTTCTAGGTGATAGACTGGTGACCGGTTCGGGGTGCACCCTGCCTCGTAACCTATCACTTTAGAGTTATTTCCCAGCCCTCGTGCAATTAGGATAAAGATAGGAGGATGGTAGTTGTTGTAGACCCATTCAATTTTTATGGTAACCAGAATTTAGACTTTGTTGAACCGTAGGCAATATGAAGACAACATGTAGTATTTAAGGGACCAAGTAGAATTTGGATAAAAGTTATTGAATAGTGTTGAAATAAAATGACAGAATTGTGAAGGATTAAAATATTCCAGGAGCTCAACTTACTCCATCTGAACATGTCTTAATCGTGTAATATGAACTCAAAATGCACAGGTTAACTGAAAATGAAAAGGTTGTGTTGATTTAACTCAGTTGTTTAAGTTTTTACCAAAGCAAAACATTTGTGTGCAACTAGTGTCCACTATTGAATCAAATAAGTCCAACGTGTTTTTTGTCAGTGCAAAAGAAGTTACGGTACCTGTATGCCTACACTATATTGTCCCGGGAAGGAGGAAAACTTTCTGGTGAAGTTTTGGTTGATTTTGGGTTTTGCTTAACACTAGGTTGATTTTATCAGTGAGGTTTGGATTGTTTTCTTTCTCTAAGAGAGAGAAAGATGGTTTTATGCTTGGACATGTTTCCAACGGGCCCCAGTATTTGTTATTATATGAGTATTATATTGGTTACGTTTGTCTTTGCTTTTGTTACAGTGCACTGAAATAAGAACATCTGAGAGGAGTGATCCACCGGTGGTGATATTTTGGTATTTTGTGAGTTCCTGATTTAACAAATCAGCTCTTTAATCCAGGCCTGAGAGATTGAACTTTAAAGCGCTATAAAACATGATTACTAGAAACAGTCGCAAAGTATTTTTCTCCATAATTATAATGGGCTCTGGAGAAATTCACTTATATGGGACATTGATCACATGAGAAGTCCTGAGCCTAAAAGGATTGCAGCGAGTCAATCCAGTCAAAAAAAACAAGGAACTGTTTTCCTTTAAAATGATGACGTCATCTTGCTGGTGATGGAGCCTCGAATAGGTTGCGTGTGAGACTCCATTATCAGCAATATCTGGTATGAATGTGTGTGAATGTATGCATGTGACTGGACTGTGATGGACTGACGACTAAATGTTTAAACTGACTTGACACTGAGACAAAAACGATACCGACTTTAGGATTAGTACATGTCTACAAACAATTCACCCAGCTTGTAAAAGAAGGGTGGATGTTTTGTCTCGCTTTGTTTTGTTTTTGCAGGAGTAGGAGGACAGAGACTAGGGGGGGAGGCTGTAGCTTCACATGAGTGTGAACTGCAGACTTAACCCTTTGGTTGCTAATTTTGAGCTACTGATGTTTCCATCAAGAAAATTGTGTTTTATTAGCTGTGTTTCGATTAATGCAGCACATTATATTGTTGGGAATGTTAAATGCTAAAGTGAAGAGAAGCTTTGATTTCACTCATGACTGAACATGTTATTATTAACCATAGCGGGCCACTGTAAAAAGTCAATCAATTTTGATAGAAAAAGCAAGAAAAAACTCTATTGATACCTACACAGCAAATCCAGCATGTCCAAATTAACACTGTCAGATTTGATTTCAACACTTTTAAAGTGTCTATATGGGTGGACACCAGAGAGTGTTAATTTGACTCTTTTTGGAGAGTTGGTACGTTAACTCTGATTTAGTGTTAAACACCAAATCTCTCTGGAGTTGATAATTTGGCACTTGGTGTTAAGAGTTTATATATTAACTCTCAAAGAGTATTTTAGTTTAGCTACGTAAGAGTTATCTTCTAATTAATTCTAAAAAGCGGGAATTTTACTGTTCTGAACTTCTAGAAATTTCTTTTGGAAATAAACATTTACTAAAAAGGCACAATGGTTTTTGAAAAACATTTATTCTGAACTGTGCACCACAATTTCAAAACATTTTCTGAAAGATGTAACAGTGTACATGTTCTCACTTTCATTAGAATTTAGTTTATCAAAAGGTCTGACATAGGTGAGCTGGTAAATGCAAATAACAGCATTCTCATCACTTATTTCAATAAATACAAAATACAATATGCATGTCCTTCATTCATCACTTTGTGGAACTTCAACGCACTTGTGCTCTCCCACATATTCGATCTTAACAAGCATATCCTATGTGGAGATTGAATAAAAATTAGTTGACACTAATTAAGGGCACAAATCAATTGCAGCACAGTAAAAAAAAAAAAAAAAAAAAAAAAGGAATCCTTTTTGAGCCATTACTTGTGTAAAGTATTTTCCCAAAAGACAAGGACACAGACAACAGGTAATACTGAACTAAATGTAAAACCTAAACCTTTTTCATTTTTACCTAAAACCGTGTGCACAAAACTCTGGAGGAATCTAAATGCTAACGTAGAACTCAGTCGGGACTTGGGACATCTGCTACTGCTGTTTGCTCGTTTTTATGGGAGATCGTTTTCAGGCTTCAAGTAGCACCATTATATCAACATTTCACATTCTAGACATTGTTTTAAGTGTATTTGACCAAGAAATTTGACTGAAAATTCACATGCAAGCTTTTTTTTTCAAGGCTGTGGTATTTGCCCGCAAACAATACCTTTCAGCTAGCTAAAACAGAATATTATGCTATCAGCGAGCAACATGGCTAATGCCTTTCACACAGCTTTGTCTCAACTCCAAAGAGCCACAGAAGTAAAAGCTAATAACAATAATTGAAACAATCTTTGAAAACATGACTTACCAAGCATGGCAAACAACTCAAATATGTAGAGCAAAATGTTTTGAAACGGCTTCACTTCCGCTTCGATTGGAGCCGTGCTGGGGGCGGAGTCTGTGAATTTACTCTATTGGTGTCATAGCCCCTGTAGGAGTTAAGAGTTAAGAGGTCAAGAGTTAATGTTTCCATTGTAACACCTCCAGATTTGAAATAGAAACACTCATTTTTAACACTCGATTTTAACTAGTATAATTTTATACCTGAGAGTTACATTAAAAGAATGTGACTCTACTTAGAGTAAAATTAACTCTAAGACTACTAACACCAAAACATTTAACACTTTTGAATTTGCTGTGTATGAATAACAGGGGAATGATAGACTTGTCACATTCAAAATAGAGATATGTAATGACAAACATTGGTCCACGTCATTTAGGTTCTCCATTGAAATAGTCAATAATTTAGAAAAGTAAGATAGAACCGACAGGGGCATGTGGTGCTGCACAAGAACAAGAGCAAAATAAAGAAAAATTATTGTGTTTAGCTTTGATAAATTAAAATTAAAATGTACCATTACACTCAGAGGATCAATATGAAATTCAATATATGCTAATTTTGTATGAAGTACATGACTGATAACTGTTCTGTCCTGAGCTTTTGTTTTTACAGCACCCACTTGACCACACCAACAGTTTCTCGCCACCAAAAGCGGGTACTTGCAAAGAATAGGGAGGAATATCATCAGAAGTGGGAAAGGTAAGCCCGGATGGGGGTGATAATGTAACACACCCAAAGAAAGATTTTAGGTCTGACCAACCGTCTCAGTCGTGGGCAAAACGATGACAGTCAATAAAATTCTAAAAGATAATTTAGTGACAAAAAATATCAAGAGATAAAAGATAAAACAGTCCAGTGTCCCATTCATGAATCAAATAAAAACACACAGTCCCAAGGCCAGAGCCAGCTATGCCACACGGCCAGTTGCACTCAACATGTTGCCTTTAACAGGGGTAGAAGTTGTCCTTGGAGACCCACTACCCTGAAAGCATATAGCCAGTGATCACTCGAACCTGTGCAACTATGCTGCCTTTAGGCTGTGGCATATAATAGGCCCTGGCCTGAACAGAGAGACAAAATGACACAGCAGTGTTTGTAGTGTGGGCTATAAGTAGACCAGTGTATCAGTGCAATCAAGTACACCTGCCTCTAATTAGTCCAACCCCATTCCAGCCATTGGCTAACCAAAAATGTGACACACGCACAAAAAACCACTCCCAACCCAGTGCAACTTCACACAATAATATGGAGCTGAATTAACACAGGCACACTAGTCTACCATGTTACAATAACACCATTAATTTCACGTATGGTCAAATTCTTAAAACTTGACCCCAAACATGAAAAATTCTTCAAACATTTAGAGACAGAGTGGACTTCTAGATAAACATAATGCAACAAACCACATAAGGATGGAGCGTTGGAATTAATAAGATGGTGAAAAAACACGCAGGAAAAATGTTGATCATGTTGATTATGTTTATTCCAGTGTGCAGGGATTGGTTAATCTGACCAGGAAATGTTATAAATGGATTGTCGGAACAATCAGCGTTAAAATCACCTTTGACAGTCCAGACTAAGATGGCGTTGGACATCTTCAGGGCGGAAAAGGGTTGGTGTGACCAAGGTGTGGTTTGGCTTGTTGTATGTATATTTCATAATGATACAGCTCTGGATGGACCAGTTACCAGGGCATGGAAGGAGGACAGACTCATTAAATGAGGAGAAGGAATTTTCTGGGATTGGAGATCCTGTGGGTGAGTGGTTGACTAAAAGCATGCATAAAATAAAAGCTATTTTTTGTTATTGATTGGTAATAGATTGATAATTGGCCACATTCACAGTTGTATTGACTTGTAGTGGACGTAGTCTACTTCATGTTTAAGTACTCTAATTAACAGATTGAAAATAGTGACATTAAAGGAAGAATATGCAGCGCCACCCTGTCAAATGCCAGTGCCGGTGTGGCTCAGTGATGAATCAGGTGAGCTTCATGGCTGAATCAAAACATAGAGGCCCCTGCTGTGGTCAGTAAGGGATAAAAAGGGTGTGTTTTACTGTTATTTTAGCATCAGCATTATTGTTACATCAGAATCATATAACAAGCATTGCATTGAACATTTATTGAAGCTATTGACATATTAACATTTGTATTACAGTGATTGTTATAACCTGATGATAATCTTCTATTTACAGGTGTCAAAAGTAGTCAACAAGTTCATGTTGAAGTGAAGTTCATATTAATACCGGTTTTGTTTGTAGACAATTGGGAAGACGCAGGCTCTGGGCGGAGCCAGGAGTTGAACAGATCTAACATGACTCTTAAATTGATTTCATTCCCTAACACAGGATAACAAGATTGGAGCAACGACACTGGATAGGAGAAAGTCTGATACTTTCTAAGATATGAGGTCACTAACCTGTTCTTTTAATTTTCTAGCTTCATTGAATGGACACATGTTAGAATTAGAAATGGCTGCTTTGTCTTTGATGTCTTTTATTAGAATGAGTGGTTTTAATCATTTTCATACATATCTTGCAAATGTGCTTATAATGAGTTGGCACTCGGTCTTTTGAAGGTCATAAGCTTCGTTCGGCGATAGTCCGGACTGATAAAGTGTAAGAAATGCCTTGAGTGCAGCGGGTTACATGCAAACACGCTTACACACACATACACTAAATTAGGATAAGTCCTTGGGACATTCTGAATGTTCTAAACCAATTCTGAATCACCAAAAGATCAGTAGACAGCAACATTAGATTGTTAGAGCTAGGAAGAGAGGTGTTTTGGTTTTCTGTCTCTTACAGAGAAAGGAACAGACACCAGACGAGGTCACAGATATACGAGGATCCTTCGCAGCAGAGACAGACACGGTGACTGCGGAAACATCAACTGGGTTCAAGTGTCATGGCATTTTGGGCTCCAGTTAGTCACCTAAAAAGGATGGATCCAATAAACACAGCAATAATCATGAAGGGGTTAACGGAAATCCAGGAACACCACACCAACGACGTTCGAGAGGCTGTTGGTCATAAGGAGAACACCTTTCTGTTCCTTTTCCTGGGGAACACAGCTGTGATCCCAGAATACACAGATCATTGTTTGAAATCGGGGCAGAATAATCCCCTGATCTGTGCAACGACTGAAGGGTTGTCTAACCCCTGAGGTTGAAGGAAACAAGAGCAGAGGATCACCCGACTGGAAGACACTGGTGCCTACAGCAATAAAATAAAGGTTAAAAGCTCCTCGGACAGAGGTTCTAGTCTGAGTACGTTTGAAGGGTATAAGGTAGCACCGAAATAAAGCTGTGGGAGAACTGGGGAGTGATGGGAGTATCATCTGTACCTACCGTTGTTGTTGTAATAAAAGTTTTTCTTGCATCTGAACTGCGTAAACACAGAGGTCATCTCACATATGGTTCACCCAACAGGGGGACAAAAGGCCTCAGGAGTAAGGAGAAATGAACCCGGCAACACTGGATTGCAGAGTGTAAGTGAGCTCTTTATGTCTAAAGAGCTCATCAGGGGGAATTGTGGGATTATGATATTATTTTATGCCATGTTAGACCCCTAATTAAAGATTGTGAATTATTATGTAGTTTCAGTTTGCATTATGCTCCTGAACTAGAAGAAGGTGATAATTATTACATTTGGTAAACTGATTTGCATTACATTAGACTGTTGATTTATTGTGAATGAATGATATTGTTTTATGATGCATTATACTGCTGAGTTATAAGAAATACTGTTCACAGAAAGTCATCGTCTCATTTGTCTGATTAGAAGAGAACAGAGCATACTGCCCCATTTCATCAGGAGCAGATAAACAGGGAGCCAAGGTCGTAGCTTAGGCGCTGTGTGAGAAAGAATGTTTAGGCTCTGATGATTAGGAGGGGGCCACTAGAGGCTATAAGAGTTTGATCAAGGCTCCACCATTTTGAGATCTGATGCTGTCTGTGTATGGTGTCCATCTCCCACGCGTGTGTTCATTAAATCATCGTTTGACTTGACCCGGCCGGACCAGTGTTGTTATTTTGGTTTTCCTCTTGTATCCATCCCCAATATTTGAATCCGTAACAGGGGCATACAAAATAAATGGCTCACTGTGTACGTTGGGCTACAGGTAATTTTGCCACTGGTAGGATAAATCAGGTGTAAGACTGCAGCTCTTTACGTTTTCAGACTTAAGAACACAAATCCAAACAAATATGTAAATACACTATATAAAAAAAACAAACAGTCCTAAAACGGCGTTTGCACAATTCTAATAACCCTGAAAGTCGTGACTTGGTATGATCTCTCTTAGGCAAGTTTCTTGTAATTAGTGTTCATGAATAACAGTCAACAAAACCTTTTAAAAGTGGACACAATTGCCAAAATTTGTCAGTTTGTCCCGGGAGCTATTCATTTGAAAAATCCCATTAGGGTTGTGTCTTGCCAGGACGCTTCAACGTACAGACACAGGAGCTGGGGATCAAACTACCAACCTTCTGAATAGTGGACAAAACAACTGTTAGATACAGATATTTCTCTAATAAGTTGGTGAAGATCAAAGAAGAGCTCAAAGGAAATGAAAATTTCATTTAAACCTGCACATAAAAACATCTTTTTGATCATTTTTATTTACTTCAGTGTTTAAGCTTTTTTGTGTGTTCACAATCCTGTTATGAAACACTTAGCTGAAAGCACAAAATTGATGTGAACAAAAGAGTGTAAAGCAAGTATTAATGCACCCTAACAATACACCCTGTATTAGGGCTGTTATATAACGATATATATCGGATGACGATATAAAAACGTCTATCGTTTCATTTTACGCTATCGTTTGTTTCGTCGTGTCGTAAAATAAACTGTTTACAGCAATATTTTTTCATCGTTTTGATGGTCACTGTAGTGGCTTTATTAATTTCTTAAAGGTCTCTCTTTCTCTTATATTTAATATAACCACACTATGGACGGACAAGCGCCTGCTTTTACGTTAGCAACAATAACGGTAAAACCATGCGTAGCTCCGCTGTCCGCTTGTTTGTTTTCCACGTAAACCTTTCACAATAAAGCTCAAGATCCTGTTGAAACTTTTCAAAATAATCTGAATCACGTGAAAGAGTATTCACAGTGCTTACGGATGAGAAGCAAAAACGAGCTGTCAGGTGCTAAAAAATAAACCTTAGACTCAAACGTTAGAACAGGCGTTTCCCCACAGCATGCCGGGTAATAAATACAAAAAAAATGGCGGCCGTTACAACCTATGGCTAAAAATATAGTTTCATGCATCGGTTAAAACACTCGACTCCAGGTACAGGACGCTCAGGTGGGAAAAGTTCACGTACGTCGACTTGCCCGAGATTCACAGAATATTATATTTTTGTGATTTATATCGTTGTCAGGACAATAAATGTCTTATATCGGGAAATTAGATTTTGGTCATATCGCACAGCCCTACCCTGTATTATATTGCTAATGGCA